>NW_022060152.1:0-91039 GCF_007364275.1 Archocentrus centrarchus | reverse complement strand
TCCCACATTCATGTGTTTTATCACAGTCATGCTGAGCCCTCTGGTGGCTGCACAGGGAATCAACCTGAGGTGAGAACACCTTCTAACATATGAATATAGAAAGTGGAGCTTTAGCCATGAACTGTGTTTAAATGTTTCATTTTGACTTTTAATCATCTTACTGCACTTCATCAGCACTGCCTGTTTTCCGGGGAGACGATGAACAGAGAACCTTCTGTGTGGAGTTTGCGTGTTCACTGTGTCTGTGGGCTTCTCCCCGTTACAGTGAGGCTGTTACATGTTGGTGAGACGGTGTTTGACTGTCTGTATCTGCTCTTTGCTGAATGTGAGGGAAACAGAGCAGCCGCACGACCCCGAGTAAGGATGTGGTTTAAAAAGCGGGTGATTGTTTGCATGCTGTGTTTTGATGGGTCTCTGAGGTGCTCAGAAATGAGTTTTTATAGTCTTCTTGTTCCCCATAGATGGATCATGTTTATTCTCTGGAAATTCACACTGTAGAAAATAAACCACTCTGACATTTGTCACATAGAGACACTCCCATCTCGCCCTGTTGGTGTGCTCTGCTACCTCTGTTACACCGACAGTATGAAAGATTTTATGTATCTGGAAAGAAGATGTTCACACAGTTATATTTGCATCAGGTAATGCAGAGACATACTGTGCACTGGGGGTCTCTCTGGAAGCTTGTTTCTGCCACTAAATAAACCAAAACATTTTTCTCCAGGCAGAGCTAAGTCCATATTTCAACTTATGAACAAAAACTTCTGAGTACGCAGAAATTTGGAGATACCTCACTTCAGATTTTGAGCTAAGGACCTGAAATTTTGACTTATTTTTTAGTGGGGGAACAAACCTCCATAGATTGCCCATGAAAGCCAGTTCCTGGCAGATGTTTTTGTCTGGTTGCCCTCTGCTCTGTGTCACATCCTGCCTAATGACTGGCAGCCCCACTTGTATTCAGAAAGCCATAGTCGAACATTAGTTTTCGGCACCAGTGAAGCTGTGAAAGGCCTTCAAGAAAAATGACATGCACCTGGAGAAATGTAACTGCAGGTTCACCAAGACTGTTATTAGGGGGGGAGGGTTCGGTGCCTAAAAATGTGTCCGCATACACCTCAGAAAGTACATAGCTGCGCCCCTGGCTACGGTGACAGCGGCGTACAGTCTTTTGCTGCTGTGAACACAAAGTGTGCACAATAACACAGGTGCAGACCTTAGTTAATGCTGCGGAAACTCAGGAATAATCTATATTTCATATATACGTAATGGCCAGCTGTGTGCACTGGTCAAAACCTTTGTGCCCCCGTTTGTGCACCTCTGTGTCCATGCTCCTCTGTCTCTGCATCGCGACCCTATTTCATGTCTCCTGAGCTCTGTCGATCTCCTGTTCTTGTTTTAGGCTCTTTATCTACGACACCCTCTCTCCCTCACTCTGCCTGAGTGCTTTTCTTAGCCCGTCAGAATCGTGTCAGTTTCTCCAGCACACTAATGCACAGATGTGATGGCTGTCCCTGAAGGCCTCAAACCATCAAGGCCAAGCTGTTATCCTATCTTGTGCTTTCCTGTCCTGCTCACTCATCTCTGGTGATTTTAGATAAGATAAGATAAGATAGTGTTTATTTGTCACATGCACAGTTATACACAGTACAATGCACAGTGAAATGTATTTTGTACCTGCAACCTTATATACACACACATATAAATAAGAAGAATAAAAATTTTAAAAAGTAATTCACACTATACACTATACTCTATATACTATACACTATACACACTTTTTAAATTATAATATTTACACTGTGCAATAATGGTCCAGTTAGGGCTCAGAGTTGAGCAGACGGATGGCTTGTGGGTAAAAACTCTTCTTCAACCTTTCAGTCTTAGCCCTCAGGCAGCGGTAACGCCGGCCTGATGGGAGCAGGGAGAAGAGAGAGTGTCCGGGGTGGCTGGGCTCTTTTAGGATCTTCATGGCCCTCAGCCTGCACTGCTTGGTGTAAATGTCCTGCAGGTTGGGGAGGGTGGTTCTGATGGTCCGTTCAGCTGAACGAACCACCCTTTTTAGGGCCATGAAGTCCTGCTTGGTGCAGTTTCCCATCCAGGTGGTGATGCTCCCACGCATGATGCTCTCGATGGTGCAGGTGTAAAAGTTCCTGAGCACCTTGAGTGGGAGCTTGAAGTCTCTCAGCCGCCTGAGGAGGTAGAGACGCTGTCTGGCCTTCTTCACAGTGATGTTTATGTGATGAGTCCAGGACAGGTCCTGTGAGATGGTCACTCCCAGGTATTTGAAGGTGTCCACTCTTTCCACCTCAGCACCACTGCTGACAAGTGGATGGTAGTCCCTCTGCTGCTTCCTGCTGAAGTCCACGATCAGTTCCTTTGTTTTGCTGACGTTGAGCAGGAGGTGGTTCTCCTGGCACCAGTTCTCCAGGCGGGAGACCTCTCTCCTGTAGGCTGTCTCCTCATTGTGAGAGATTAGTCCCACAACAGCAGTGTCGTCAGCAAACTTGATGATGACGTTGGACTCTGACGTGGCCTCGCAGTCATGGGTGTACAGTGAGTACAGCAGAGGGCTGAGCACACAGCCTTGGGGGGATCCAGTGTTGAGGGTGAGGGAGGATGAGGTGAGGTGACCCACTCGTACCACCTGTGGTCTGCTGGTCAGGAAGCTGTGAACCCACCTGCACAGGGATGGGCCCAGGCCCAGGTCCAGCAGCTTAGAGACCAGCCTGGAGGGAACTATGGTGTTGAATGCTGAGCTGTAATCTACAAACAGCACTCTCACATAGTTCCCCTTACTGGTGTCTATGTGTGAAAGGGTCTTGTGGAGGAGGAAGGATATGGCGTCATCTGTGGGTCTGTCTGGCCGGTATGCAAACTGTAGTGGGTCGAGGGTGGTGGGCAGTGAGGAGGTGATGAATGTCTTGATGAGTCTCTCAAAACACTTCATCACCACAGAGGTGAGTGCTATGGGCCTGAAGTCATTGGGGCTGCTGGGGTGTGGTTTCTTTGGGACAGGGACTATGATGGACTTTTTAAAGCAGGTGGGAATCACACACAGTTTCAGTGAGAGGTTGAATATCACTGTAAACACAGGTGCCAGCTGGTCAGCGCAGGTCTTAAGGACACGTCCACTAATACCGTCTGGTCCAGCCGCTTTCCTGGTGTTTTACCAGTATACTCTAGTATATTGCAATGAAATGCAGTATATTTGTTCATTTGGCACAGATCACACATTTTTAAATGACTATGCCTGGTATATTTACATATTTGGTATTGCTGGATTTAGAAAACAAGCACATTAATTCAACAAGCCTACTGTGTTATTTGACAATGCATGCAGCGACTGGAGACTCAATTTTATCAATACTTTTCTATTGGGGCACTTCATACATTAAGTGACTTAACACCCTGATTATGCAGGCCACATTTACATATTTGGTATTGATGCTAAGAAGCCCCAGTCCTCACGCGGGGGGGCCATCGCGTATAGGTGTAACACAGTAACAGCCAATCAAATCGCAGCTTTTTTGTCCAATGAAAAAATCGCTTGATTATTTACGTTATTGTCTGAGCGTAGGTTCGAGTCCTGCTGTGGACAAAGCTTGTGTTACATTATCAAAGAATAAACACCAGTTTTTCTATAGGAAATGTGGATAATGTTCATTTTGAACATTGCTTTTTTTCTTCTTATACACTGTTACAGACCGAGAGCTATTTTTCTGCAGTGTGTACCTATAGTTTCACTAAGTACATAATGAAGAATAAAAGGTATCATAACATTTTTGAGATATATATACCAGAGATATTAAAGTCCTCTTTTTTCCCATCAGTTTATTTTTGTCATCTAGATAACCCAGTTTAAATACAAAGACTGAAGCTGTAACAGATTTATTGTGATGAAAATTAAGCATATTTGTTAGTTCCATGAGGAAGTTCTGTAATCACTAATCTGCCTGCTTATCTATTCTTTATATCACCTGCATTTTCCAGTGCTGTTAAACTCAATACTGACATCATTACTGTTGTTCAATCACTTTCTTGTCTGCCTTCTCTAAGCCAATTAACCTCATTCTGAATGCTTTAAATCTCATTGCTTTTCTTCCATTCTGTCTTTCAGACTCATTTTTACAACCCATCTCCTCCTTATTGTGATCACTCAGGGCCCCATCCAAGCTTCCATCTTCAGCTTCACCACTATCAGCTTCTAAACTCTGGAGGGGTCCTGTCCTAACTCCTGTCACCTCTGGGATTCTTTTTGCTATGATGGATTATTGGAGTCTAATTGCAGAATCACTTAAGTTATTTCTGTAACTTCTGATTTCAATAAATCATCAAAATTTTCCATGTGATCTCCCCTTATTGAACTGTTTTTGTAGATAGAGCCAGAAAGCAATAACCAAACCAAAGATAGAACACATCAGACTTGGATTATCTCCCAAGCAGTCATATTTATTATAACATAAATAGAACAGAAAGGTTAAAAAGATAAAAGCTGTAACTCCTATACAAAAAGCATGGACTGTATTCATCATGTGAAGTCTTTTAGGAATAACAAGATTCAAGGCCAGCAGCTTATGGTAAGCATACACAAATAAAGATACAGCTGAGCTCAAAGTGAACACTGTGTTGATGTTCTTGTAAAAAATAACTTATTTACATTTATATATTGGGCAGCACGGTGGCGTAGTGGTTAGCACTGCTGCCTCACAGTTAGAATACCATCTGGAAGGCCTGGGTTCGATTCCACCTTGGCCCAGGCCTCTCCCTCTCTGTGTGGAGTTGGCATGTTCTCCCCGTGCTTGCGTGGGTTTCCTCCGGGTACTCCGGTTTCCTCCCACTTTCCAAAGACATGCACTTACTGGGGTTAGGTTAATTGGCTAATCTAAATTGCCCATAGGTGTGAATGAGAGCATGAATGTGAGTGTGAAAGGTTGTCTGTCCCTCTGTGTTGGCCCTGCAACAGGCTGGCGACCTGTTCAGGGTGTACCCTGCCTCTCGCCCTATGACAGCTGGGATAGGCTCCAGCCCCCCCGCGACCCTTAACAGGATGTGCGGAAGTGAATGGATGGATGGACATTTATATATTTACATTTGTAGAAAAAAAACAAACAACATTCACAGCAATTAACCCTCTGAATTATGTACAATGTCAACTATTTATTCCTCATTTTTTTCGTTCTTCTACCCATCTATGTCTCTCTGCCTCATAGAAAGGAGACTCCTGAAACTGCTTCCAGGTCATCTCCTTGGCCACGCCCTTATCTCTGTATAGAGAGGACACTTTAGAAGGGCAGTAAATGTATTTCCCTGCCACTCCTGGGAACCCTGTGTGTATATGTGGGCTGTTTGGTCCCTGTTTCAGGTCCATGTGGCAGAACCTGCAGAGGCGGCCTGCTTGTTGGGACTCTGGCCGTTTCCTCTTTTTTGCCATCCTCTCCTCCGCCCGCTTCTTCGTAGCTTGCAGTTCCCGCTGGAAGAATTCTGTTTGGGCAAATTCTTCAAAGGGCATTTTGGGGTTACAAATGCCCTCAGCAGCATAACTCTGATGGACCTTCCTTGAACAATAGAAATAGCGCACAGGCCCTTGCTGATAAAAAAAGTGGACAGAAGATCCGTCAGTCTCAAACTGGGACTTGGGCTGTCCACAGGCAAGACAGGTCTTTGTCTGCCTTTTTTTTTTGCTCAGGCTGCTGCTGTTGTTGTTTTTGTTGTTGTTGTTGTTGCTGCTGCTTCTCTAAAATGCCTTCCAGAATTTTTTCTATTGAGTCTTGTGTGAGAGGTGTAGACAAGGGAGGAGGTGGTGGGTTGAAGACAGCTGGCTTGATGGTGACCACAGGAACACTAACTGTCTCACTCCCTTCTGTTAAAGCATGCCAGAGCTGCTGCGTCTGCACAAGCTTTTCAGGGCTTGTGTTCAATGAAGAACTTGTGTTCAGAAGTTTGCCCAAGTGCTTCACGTAGCGGGATATGTGCAACTTGGATGTGGGGTGCAGCAAGCTGTTGGGGTCCATAGCAGAACGGTGGACCATGCTTGCATAATCTTGATCTACAAGCTTCAGCAGGTCCTTCTTCCCATGGTGCTTTTGCAACAAGTCATCAATTGCCTTTTTTATGGGTGATGTCCAGCGTGTGTGGTCCAGCACAAAAACCCGTCCGCCTGTTTTTATAGGTCCAGTGCGTGCACTCCTTGGTGAGGCCCGCACATGCAGAGGAAGGGCATCAGAGATTTCTGAGAAACAATAAGACAATAATAGTTCACCATGATCATTTATAATGTAATGCATTAATAATGATAATAATATGGATTATCCAGAACTGTTTGACATAACCATTAAGTTAATTTACCCATAACTGCTGTAGGTTCCTGGATGTCTTCTGATGGTGTCTCCTGCTTTAAAAGTACACCAGCAGAGAGTGGGTCAGTGACAGGTGGTGCTGGTCCAGGGGGTGCCAGGCCTGACACTGCCGAGCTGGAGGAGGAACTTGAAGGAGGACAAACTTGAAGTCGGGCAGACACAGCTTTTTGTAGACAGGATGGAGGCGGAAGGGCGGCTGGTTCATCTGTCTTCAGGGTTTTGTGTTTGTCCCAGTTCAGAGGGATTGGGCGGCAGCCTGGCTCTCTGTATTCAAGCCCAAATCTCTCTCCAGTGTCTCTGTCAGAGAGGTGAAGTGCAGGGTACTTCTCTTGCCCGGTCACTCTCCTGGAGACTGCGTTCAACTCCGCCACTAGAGCTGGATCAAAAACAGCAGGGAGAATGACACCTGGCTGCTTAAGGTCCACCAGCTGTTGGTAGTTCCATCGTGCCACCCCTGTCATGCCCTGGGCCTGGAACAGTTCAGTGGATACGTGAGTCCCAGTGATCCACTGCGCCTGGTGGAAATGGTAACCCTCCTGCTGCGAAGTGCCTCGGACAGGAATCCAGATGGGGACTTTAGCGCCTTCACCGGGGACGTGGTTTAGCTGAAGAGTCCCACCATACCTAAACATTACGCCCTCTGAAAGTTCAGGGTCACTGAGGCAGCCACGCAGTATGTGCACTCTCTGTACGCGCCACACTTTCAGCATGGATGGCTTGAAGAGTGGGATATTGTTGGGGTCTGTTGTCTGGTGGAAATGTTTCAGGACTTTTTCCACTCTGTTCAGTAGCTCTGTGGGTTGTGGTATTTTAATCCTGCAGTGCTCTCTTATGTGCTGCTTAGTGGGATTAGCTGGATGGATACCACAGAATTCATAGGCATCCTGAAGCCTCTTCAGGTCCTCCTGATCAACCACAGAGAAAGCAGCAGAGAGAAGCTGGCAGAACGTGCTGAACAGAGGGTGATGCTCAGAGGTGCATTCTCGTGAAAATCGCCTCAGGCAGTGGAACAAGTCCAGTTTAACAACAATGTTTGGATTATAATTTGTTCGAGAGGCACAAGAGTTTGCCAGTGGTCCAGATGTGGCTGCAGCAATATTAGCAGGAGTGGTTTTCCAGGCTTCCCAGTTTAGATTTTCACCAGGGATGCAGTCCGGGATCTTAAACGGTGCACAGCAATCCCTAAATGTAAGAAACACAAATACATTTAAACGTGTATATTATTAGTTGTTTATTAAATTGATCTTGAAAAAAACAACTCAATTTGTTCAGACAATTAATAGTTTGAATGACAATGAACAAAAAAAAAGATGCCTGTTCTGACCTGTCCACCCAGTGGTATCCTGCCTTTTCCACTCCAGCATCACTGTACCGTGTGGCCATTCCTTGGTACATGGGTTCCAAGGACCTCTCTGTCTCAGACTGAACCATCACCCACGAAACAATCAGCCAGTGCTCATTCATCACGGCATAACTGGACATGACCCCAGATGCCAGAGTGACTTTTCGTGCCACCTTCCTCGTGTGGTCAGACCTGAAGACCTGTCCAAAAGTGCCTTGGACAAGTTTGGATATGGCTGGCTGTTGACGTCGAAATTCATCAAGCAGGCAGTCAGTCAGGTAGTAGCTGGACACCGAGACTCCACACCACCCATCTAAGTCTCCATACGACCTGAACTCCTGCGGTCTGTTTTCCTTCCTCAGGAACTGCCCAATGGTCCTCTGTCCATGTACTCCTGCCTCAGAATCCCAGACAGATTCTATGGCATGCAGGTATGCCAGGTGAGCTCGTCTAAACTTAAGATGCATGAGTTCGTTCACCTGGTTTGCCATGTCTGCTGGAGGTTTGCCAGTGCGCCTCAGCTCATCCATTACAGACTTGCAGATGGCCTTTTTGTAAGTTAGAAAGGCTGGGAGAAGGTTGGTAAACCTATTTGGCAGTTTCTCCAGCCATCGTGGATTGTCAGCAAACCAGTTCCTGCGACAAGCCCTGCAGCAGAGTCGTGAGGACAGGATGTAATACTGACCACTGGTGCCAACAATCACTCGAGGCCTGCCCACACCAGCAGAGACCACACGTGGAAGAGCACAAGCATGCAAACATAGCAAGGTATAATTGTTCCTCAACCTGGCCATGATGCTGCTCTCAGGTTTCCATAGGAAGAAGGGGTGGAGCTGGAAAAAATTTGGTGACGGGAGCTCAGCTACAGTATCTATGAGCTCAGGTTGTGGAGGGAGACGCCAGAGTGAAATTGTGTTTCCTGGGTTACGCACTGGTCGAGACCCAGGGCCACAGCCCCAGATCTTGCAGCTCGGTCTTCATCCACAGCTTCTGGTGTTGAGAGCAGCTCCACGTACTCAGCTCATGCTCATAACCAGCCACTGGAACAGGAATGGCTGGCTGAGCTGAAGGAGCTTTAAAAATAAAGATGGATTTTACAAAATAGTTACTTCCCTGATAAGTATTATAAATTCCATTGTTACTGTTTGAATACACTGAATAAATAAAATGAAAAAGCAGAGTTAAGACAGCATTATTAATGTCAAGAGTTTTTAAAATCTAGGGATTTTCCACATGCTGTACACTCTCACCATCTTCATTGCTGTCTTCAAAAGTGAGAGCTTTGCGCACAGATGTGCAAGCAACACTTGTGCTGAGCCCTGAAAAGGAAAGTAGGCTTTCTGTCATTCAGTTGTGCAGGTTTTGCACAAGATGACATTATGACAAAGTGTAAAGTGGTTGTGAATATTATACTGGCATCAGTGATCTATGCATTAAGCAGAAGTTTAATTGAAAACCAATCCTAAATTAAAATGGAGACGTACCTGGATTTGACTCAGGCCCTTGTGTTTGATCTGTGGTCTCCTTCAGTAGAAACGACAGCTCCTTTGGTACAGGCACAGGAACCTTGCTCTTCTCATCTTTTAAGGCTGCACCTACAAGGTACAGGAAAAAAAAAACAACCTTTTTTATCTAGACACAATAAACAAAACCTTTAATCAGATGAAAAACATTATAGTTGTTTGTTACCATCAGCTGATGATGCTTGAAGTTCAGTAGTTGTGTCGGAAGGGGGTATGGACAGCGCCGCAGAGGGAGCTACAACGGAAAAACGTGTTAGTCACTTCATAATTTACAATGTATGTGAGTGTTGGTGTTAGTAGGAACTCAAACATCCATACTCTTACTTCTCCTGTTTCTCATTGTTAAACAAATGTAAAATATCTAATTGCAACAGAAACTAAACAAATTTATTCTTCTAACCTCTACTTGTTGAAGCAGGAGGAGCAATATGAGTCAATGAACAATCATTCATTCAGGTGTTAGTACCTAGTGCTACTTGATCACTTTTAATACAACACCCATAAAGGACAAAAGTGCATACTCACCCCTTGTGGTTGGTATCAATTCATGAAGGCAGGTATCAATTCATAGTCCTTACAGCAGTTAATATCATTGTCATGTCCTGGGCCGTTGGCCCAGCGTTTTGTGTTAATAGTTTATTTCCTGAGTTTGTCCTCCCTGTATGTTTGTCATGTTCCCAGTGTTGTGACTTGTCTGCGTGTTCCTTGGTTTATCACTTCCTGTTTTATTTTGCCAATGTGATTTCCTTGTGCTTTGTGTTTAGCTTTGCTTCCCCTGTGTAATTAGTTTCATTTGCCTCACCTGTTGTTCCCTGCTGTTTACTCTTCCCCTGATTACCCATTGTGTATTTAAGCCCTCAGTTTCCATGTGTTCTTTGTTGCGTCTTTGACGTTGTGTGCCCGTGTGTTCCTGTGCTCCCTGTGTCTGCCTGTCGTCTCCCTTCGTCCCCCTTCGTCCCCCTTCCAAGGTTTTTGTATTTGTTTTTCCCTGTGTAAATAAATACCCTTTTAAGTGATGTTTACCTCTGGTGTCCTGCGCGGTTGCCCTTCCTCGCCTGTTTCCTCCCCGGCCATGACAATCATGCCAGCACACAACTGAACTATCGGAGGAATGTGGCCGGAACACGGCCAGAACACAAACACAAGAACAACATGATATAACAGTTTAAGTTAAGGTTCAGTTTTGGAGGGCAATTCGTCGTGTAAAAGAATTGTACTCCAGTTCTGAAACCTTTCATTAAAAACCTGTCTTTGCTCCTGAAGGCACTCTGGGTGTGGGTACTTCTGCTGCTGCTGCTGCTGTTGGCACAGTAACTACTTATGCAGAGACAGAGGAGAGGGGAGATATCAGACAGAAAATAGGCACGGTCACTTCTGACCTTTAGTCAAGGTCATGATGGTTTACTTACAGCTGTCAGCTTCAAGTTTTTCAGGTGAGACACTCAGCATTGCCTCCTCCAACTCTTTGTCATCATCCATTCCTGTGATTCAGGCAAGAATTAAATCAATAATTAACTTAGTTTCACATCAAAATGTTATTAAAATATTAGTAAAATTATCTACCAATGGGTTTGGTGGAGGTCCTTGTGGTAGCTGAGGCAGACTGATGCTTCTTGCGCAAGTACTGCTGCAGCTTATACATCCGTGTTCCTTGAATGCAGCTCTTTTCCATGATAAAGGCCGCGTAGCCATCACCTCTGCCATCCCAAATCTCCTTCCGTGTGCTCTTAGATGGTAAGCCAAAGCCAACAAGCTGATCATCTTCAGAGGAGACTTCTGCTGCAGCACTCACTCTGCTGGCCTCATAATCCTGAAGAGACTTTATCTCCGGAAAACCGAGGGCATACTGTACGAATGACTGCAGGCTATCCTTACTATGCCTTTCAGCCATGGCGATCCCTGCAGCCTCTTCCTTCTGGAGACTTTTGATCAGATACATGGTGTACCCAACATCATTTTCCAGAAGCCACCGGAAAGATTTTCCTTTATATTTTCCAAACTGCAGGATGTACTCTCCTTACACCTCGCGCCTGTCGGAGGCATCCCCTCCTCTGTGACGGACCACAGTCAGAGCATTCTGATGTACCAGGTCCTCCCTCATTGCTACAGACTTGTTCTGAAGTTTGGTGTTGTCTTTTATCCGCCGAGCTTCATCTGACGGGTCTTGGAGGAGGTATCCGAGTGGCCCCTTGCGGAACACCACACAGGTTTTACCTGGGTACAATACAACTTTCTTGTGCATCTTGACATAGAAAAAAAAGTAAGAAATAAGCATAATTTGATTTTAAAAATATTTTGACACAAATACAGAGATTTCAGGTCATAATCACATGACCTTTGACCCCACAAAAAAAGGACAAATTTATCAAAAGAAATATATTAAAAATAATGCTGCACATTGTGGTAGGGTTTAGACAGCAAGCTCCAGGAGAAAGGTGAGGAGACAGAACAAGTGTTTTAAAGAGCACTGACAGGAGAATACATTTATTAAACTGTGGCCAGGGTTCAGCTGACTTAGTCAAAGCTTACTCTAGCTTACAATAGTTGTGATAAAAATGTATTTTATCCAGGCATTGCAAACTATTCTGTCTGTAAATAAAAATCATTCATGGTTGAGTGATTATTTGTTTATTCACAATTATTTATGTCAGTTGCAGTAGTCAAGCTTAACCTAAAACTGGTAGCTATAGTGTCATAGCACCTAAGTATTGCTGGCAAATTTTCAGCATATGCCTATCATGTTTATTCATTAGCGAGCATCGCTCACCTTAGTCAGATATCGCCCACTGATTCCTTGCCATTACAACACAATCACTGTGTAGCGGCCCCTTGGATGGTATAAACCAAACACGTAGAATTTCAAACGGGTGTCGTTTATTTCTCTTCCTTTGGTAAGCACCAGACAGTGGTACTGTGACACTTTGCCATCTTGACACCGTGAAAACTACAGAACAAAGCAGATATAATTCACAAACAATTCTTATGAACATTATGTTACAGTATTAGTCACAATTCCAAATAGTAAATAAGTGTTAACAACTCCATAACCTTTCCTTTAAATAAACAAATAAAACTTTCAAACACATATTACAGGCAATCTTGACAAACTATGCAATTTACTCATATGAACAAATGAAATGACACTTTTCAGGTAAAACAAATAACATTTGTCATAGAGTGTACAATCAACATTTCTATACCTCATTCCGCTCTCCAAGGGCGCTAATCAAGTTTTAGACCCGGACCTCTCCGCTAGCGAGCTCTGCACTAAAGAGCGTGCGTGGAAAAAAGAGCGAAACAGTAAAGATAATGCAACAAATGACAAGACAAGCTTGTGTCTTACGAACATCAACTTATAAACAATAAATACCACTTGGCTTTCTTCGTCTTCCACCTCACAACGTTATCTACACGTAGAGCCAAACCAGACGGCCGCAGAGTGTTGGCATGGCAACCGTAAACATAACCTTTCAAAATAAAAGCGCAACACGGCAAGAACAAACTGAAAGTTGCGAGCACACCCGGAGCCACCCATAAACACTCACTATAAAAGGAGAATGTTCATCACATTTAGTAGGCATTTACACTCCCACCAAATCCTGTTGTAATGAATGAACTAATACAGGAGTAAATGAATTTACACAGGATTTCTTGAACCTACTAAACGAATAACTTCAAGCAGTGCTATTAAATGTGCATAGGTATAGATCATACACAATACAGCAGCGTACTCACAAATTGCCACTCAGTTTGTTGAAATCAGCTCTCTAAGAGAAGTACCAATTTTTGAACTGGTCGCTCAATAACTGAAGGTTTAATGGGGGCATTTTGTTTTTCTTGAGATTTTCGTTCCCCAACTTGCACTTTGACTCGACGAACTAGGCCGTCACTGCCTTGAGCAGCCTCCACCACTCGACCTAGTTGCCACTGGTTTCTCGGGAGGTTGTCATCTTTGATAATAACGATATCATTCACTTTGAGGTTGCGTTGGGGTATATGCCATTTCTGTCTTGTGGATATATTGAGCAGATACTCTCTTTTCCAACGACTCCAGAACTGTTCTATCAGATACTGAACTCGTCTCCACCTCTTGGTTGCATACAGATCCTCCTTCACAAATACTCCTGGCGGAGGAAGAGGAACTTTAGATTTCATCATAATGAGATGATTAGGTGTTATAGGCTCTGGCATCTGAGGATCATTGATTCCATCCACTGTCAATGGGCGGCTATTAACGATAGCCATGGCTTCATAAAACAGTGTTCTTAGGGAAGCATCATCAATTCGGCCTGTGCATTGCGCAAGGGTGGCATTCAGCACGTTTTTCACAGTTCTGATCTGACGTTCCCAAACACCACCTGCATGACTAGCGGAGGGGGCGTTGAAAACAAATTCACATTGTTTCTCAGTCAAGAAGATTTCTAGTAGCTTGGAGTCACATTGTTTAAGCGTTTCCTTAAACTCATTTCGCGCTCCAACGAAATTAGACCCCTGGTCACAATGCAGTTGTCGAACAGCTCCTCTGATGCTTATAAAGCATCGCAGGGCATTGATAAATGAGTCTGTTGACAAATCTTCAAGCATTTCAATGTGGACAGCTCTGGAACATAGACATGTGAAAATCAGGCCATATCTTTTGTATTCTTTGCGAGCTTTCTTTACAATAAATGGACCAAAACAGTCCATGCCACTATACGTGAAGGGTGCAGTAGCTTCCACACGTTCTTTAGGGAGTTCTGCCATTTGCTGTTTCTCCGTCAGTCGTCTAAGTTTTCTGCATAGCACACAGGTGTGTATCAATTTAGCAACCAGCTTGCTCCCTCCAATGACCCAGAATCCATTGGTCCTAAGCTCCATTTGGGTTTGACATCGACCCTGATGACATGTCTTAGCATGGTAGTGGGATACGATCAACTTAGTGATGTGGCTGTCATTAGGAAGGATGACTGGATGTTTCACCTTGTGACAGAGAGATGACTGTTTCAATCTCCCACCAACACAGAGAAGCCCTTCATACAAAATAGGGTTGAGACTGAAAAGAGAACTTGATTTTGGGAGGTCCCTGCCACTCTGAAGCATTTTCCATTCATGGGGGAAGGCTTGCCGCTGAACAAGCTTCACCACTTCCTCCGCAGCCTTCTCACGCTCTTCAACAGCCACATGTTCACTATGCTGTTTCTGTCTAGAACCCAACCTCTTAATTCTTGCAACCACTTTGATAAGTGGTGTCCAAGATGAAAAGTGACTCAGACGTTTGAGGATGTCACTGCAATTAAGCGTTTCAGTTACTAGCACCTGGATTGACTTAACTTCAGGATCACCAACCAGTACTTCTGTTTGAACGCTGGGTGAGAGATGCAATTCTTGCTCCCAGAGAAATTTGGGTCCTTGAAGCCAATTTGTTGATTGAATGCCCGCTGCACTAAGACCTCGGGATGCGTGGTCAGCTGGGTTTTCTGAGGTGTCCACATAATGCCACTGACTGGGGTCACTGTTATCTCGAATCAGTTGTACTCGATTTGCAACAAATGTGTGGAACCTGCGAGCATCGTTGTTGATATAGCCTAATACAACTTGCGAATCTGTCCAGTAAAACTCTTCGTCGATCTTCATATCAAGTTCGCTTCTCAGCATCACACTGATTTTTGTAGAAACAACTGCTGCTGAGAGTTCCAGTCTTGGGATACTCATGATCTTCATGGGTGCAACCCGTGCCTTTGCCATTACAAGACTGCAATGAACCTCATTGTTGTCATTTATGTACCTGAGGTAAGAGCATGCACCATATCCCACACAGCTGGCATCTGAAAAATGATGCAGCTCTATCCTCACAATGCTATGGAAGTTCTGTGGGTGATAACATCTCGAAATTGAGACCTCTTTCAATGTGTTAAGACCCTTTATCCACTCCTCCCACCGTGGCTTCACATCTTTTGGGAGGGGATCATCCCATCCGATGCCTCTGTGACACAGCTCTTGAAGGACACGCTTTCCACTTAGGCTAAATGGAGCGATGAATCCAAGTGGATCATAAAGAGAGGCAATGACTGACAGAGAACCACGACGGGTTGCTGGCTGATCTTTCAGGCTGATGTTAAAGCTGAATGTGTCACCCTTTGTCGACCACTGAATGCCGAGTGTACGCTCTGATGGGGTGGGTTTCAGTTCTAGAGGTTCAGTGGTTGCTGCTCTTTCTGAGGGTTCAATGCAGGTGAGTACTGTTTCCATGTTCGAGTTGAACTTGTGGAGGCGTAGGCCTCCTCTTTTGCACAGCTCTTGGGACTCAGTGATCAGTTTCACAGCTTCCTCAACTGATGAAACGCTGACTAACCCGTCATCAACATAGAAGTTCTTCTCCATAAATGTTGATGCCACTGGATAGCTAGCATGGTGTTGTCGTGCCAGATGTTTTAAGCCAAAATTGGCACATCCTGGAGATGAGGCAGCCCCGAAAAGATGAACTGCCATCCTGTACTCCTGTGGCTCCTTCTCCAAATCTCCATCCTTCCACCAGAGGAATTTCAGATAGTTCCTGGATTCAGGAGTGACAGAGAACTGATAAAACATTTTTTCAATGTCACAGATAACTGCTATAGCCTCCTTCCTGAAGCGGCATAGCACTCCTACCAGGGAATTGATCAGATCAGGTCCAGTTAGTAGAGTATTGTTTAGAGAAACACCCTGGAATTTGGCTGAACAGTCAAATACAACTCTCAGTTTACCTGGTTTTCTGAGATGATATATTCCGTGATGTGGAAGGTACCACTCTGTCTTCTCCTCAGATGCTGTAGGGGCAAGCTCTGCCTCACCCTTGTTGATTATTTCCTCCATGAATGCTTTGTATTCATCGTAATATTGTTTGTTGGCCTTTAGCTTCTTCTTAACACACTGAAGGCGAACTGTGGCTAACCTCTTGTTGTTTGGTAGAGCGGGTGGACTGTTCCCCTTGAAAGGGAGGGGCATCTCATATTGCCCATCCTCCTTCTGCTTGATGTGTTCATTGAGGAACTGTATGAAATGAACGTCATCCTGGGACACATAGTTATTTTCATAAGTTCTCTCATTGAAGTCTGATTCCAAGGCTTTCAGAACATCCGTTGCAGATGGGATTGGCAGCTCCCTTACCTTGAGACGATGCACAAAGCTTTGATTTCCTTGTCGGTCTAGGTGAGGATTTGATGTGCCTATTATGGTCCATCCTAGTTCTGATCGCTGTGCAAATGGTTCATTTTTGCCACCTAACACAACTTCAAGGGGCGCTAATGCTGGTGGACAGTTATATCCGATTAAAAGCCCTACATCACAGTCCTGGACGGGTGGCAATTTGTCTGCCAGGTGCCTGAGGTGAGGCCACAGTAGTGCTGTTTTCTTTGTTGGGATGTACGACTTGTCCACCGGGATAAAGTCGCGGCTGTAGGTCTGCTGCAGTTGGATGTAGTCCATGGAATGGAATCCTCGAACCTGTAGACCATGGACGTTCTTGCTTGATATGATTGTGTCGATAGCTGTCATAGTACTAAGTTTCAGCTTTACTGGTCGGGCATCTACATTCAGTTTATCAAGTACATCTTCTAAGACGAACGTTGAATCACTCTGGGTATCCAGTAGTGCATAGGTGAGTACTTCTCTCTCCGGCTCATTCACTGAGGACACGAAGACAGGAACAATAGCTGAGGTAGCAGACACACGATGTGTTGATGTGTGGGACACGACACTGTGAGTATCCAGGCTGGTGCGTTCTTCTGTGGATGTGGAGCCATTTGTTTTTACTTCTAAGGGTCTTTGCTTCCTCTCTTCATGTAAGCAGGTTGGATGACGACGGCTACAAATGTTACATGTGTGTCGCCTTTTGCAGTCCTTGGTAATATGACCCTTTCTTAAGCACCCAAAGCACAGCCTCGTTTTGAGAATAAATGCCTTTTTATCTTCAATACTTTTTGCAGTAAAGGTGGGGCACTTTGCGATACCATGGGTTTCATTTTTACAAACACAGCAGGGTACTTTTACTTTGCTGTAATTTGTGTCTTGTTTCTCTGGAGTAGAACTCTTAGCGTTTGTGTTGAGAGCTTTGGCTCTCTTTGATGACCTCTCATCTGTATGCTTGAAATCCATTGAGAATGGAGAGGCAATAGGGTTGCAGGCTATTCGTGCCTCTCTATTCAGGAACTTTGTGAAGCATGCAAGATCTGGGTAACTTCCAGATGTATCAAGTGCATCTACAACAATTGGACTCCACTTTCGCACAATCCATTCTGGCAATTTCTTGAGCAACTTGTGGTTTTCCTCACAATCATTAAGGATAGCTAGTCCTTTAATGTGAGAGATTGCCTCAGTGCAGCCTTGAAGAAAGTCAGCGAACTCTCGTAGTGCTAGTGGATCATTTGCACCTATCTTTGGCCATCTTGCAAGCTTATCTCTGAAAGCCCTCTGGATGATGAACGGGTTCCCATACCTGTCTTGTAAAACTTGCCATGCTCCCTTGTATGCGTCCTCTGAGTCTCGATAAAAGAAGCCTTCTACAGCCTTGCGTGCTTCTCCAGCTAGATAATGTTTTAAATAAAACATCTTCTCATTTGCTGGGAGAGGTTTTCTTTCAATAAGAGTTATGAATGAAATCTTCCAGTCTGTAAACCTTAAGGGGTCACCACTGAATATTGTGGGTTCAGGGACCGGCAAGCGGCTCATGCTTAATGAGTTTGCTATCGCTTGGGCTAGACTGTCAGACTCTTGGGCCACTGTTACTTCAGGAGATGCTCTGTGAGGCTGGAAAGAGGCAGCGTCTGGATTCAATCGAGCTGCAGTTTCTGTCTGATGGTAAGCAGAGTTAATTAGATTATCAATCTCTCCGTGGCTCCCCAAACCTTGAAAATCATCATATGCTCTCACCCGAGCTGCTGCTATTGCAACTTCCTTTTCTGCATGCAACTGCTCAAGTTTTGTTCTCTCCTGCTCCAACTGTTGTTGCATTTCGACCTTCCTTTGTTCAAGTTCTGACAAAATTCTTGCTTCTCTAAGCTTCCATTCCCCTTCTAACTTAAGAAGATGCATTTGCTGGGCTTGAATTTCTCTCAAGGCCTTTGCTTGTTCCAGCTTTGCAGCGAGCTCTGCTTCTGCCTCTATTTTGCTATTATGGGTACCTGCTGAACTGGAGTGGTCACTTGATCTCTCTATTGACTCTGATGAGCTTACAGTTTCAGTTTTGGTGTGACCAAAAACAGAGCCATATTCATCTTTGTTTAAGGTTGCTCTCACTCTTTCCTTCTCCAGTTGGTCATTAAAGTCTTCATTAATAGTCTCTAGACGTTTACCTATGAGGTCACAGATTTCCTTTGTTAGAGTACCGCAGGCATCCATTTTTTTGACAATTTCTGGTGTTGTTTTACTGTTACATAAAATAGGTTCATAGTGCAGGCTTACAGCATCACGCTGCACTTGGATATCTTGTTGGAGCCTGTCGAGGCCCTCTAATGAGCAGAGGGTTTTTAGTTTTGTCCTTGTCTCCCTTGCTACCAGCTTCCAAGAGTCATAGGCCTTACTAAATGCTTTCTCATGTTTTTTGGTGAGTAGATCACACATCTCTTGGCCCTTTTCTGTTAACTTTCTTTCACGGGTGCCAGATCTAGATGGTGTGTCTGTATGTTCACCTGCCTCTTCAGTTGGTGCTTCTGCAGGACTGTCTGTGTTCTCTATCGAGAGGGACATTTTGTTTGCTTATGCAGCTGCCTTACATTGACTATAACCTTTGATTGCCCTAGGTCTGCCTTTACACTTATAAGCTGTAGTTGTCTTTAACCACAGAGTATTATTTACCAGACACTAACAATTTAAAGACGTTCAAAGGGATTTTGTAGCTTGAGCATCAACAACACAAAATGAAGAAGCACTTTGACCTTTAAATCATTTCACAAACAGACATATCCTCTATTGTTTACATTCCATAAACATGTGTCAGTTCCTATTAAAAATCAAATTTCAACTGTATCCAGCATTTAAGTTTATCTCCCAAATACAGTGACCTTATATGTGTATTTACACAATCCTCTTCCAGTCCATCCTGCTTCTTGGCATCCAGTCTCTCCTGACACTGGAGGTGAATCCTAAGAGTACTCTTTGTTTCAAATCTTGCCGGGGGGGGGGGGGGCTGGGTGCGAATTCAACTGTTCATTAGCTGTACCTTGCATGTGATGGCTTAAGCGCAGGAATTTTCAGACTGGTGCAGCGTTGAGTTTTCACTGTAGCGGCCCCTTGGATGGTATAAACCAAACACGTAGAGTTTCAAACGGGTGTCGTTTATTTCTCTTCCTTTGGTAAGCACCAGACAGTGGTACTGTGACACTTTGCCATCTTGACACCGTGAAAACTACAGAACAAAGCAGATATAATTCACAAACAATTCTTATGAACATTATGTTACAGTATTAGTCACAATTCCAAATAGTAAATAAGTGTTAACAACTCCATAACCTTTCCTTTAAATAAACAAATAAAACTTTCAAACACATATTACAGGCAATCTTGACAAACTATGCAATTTACTCATATGAACAAATGAAATGACACTTTTCAGGTAAAACAAATAACATTTGTCATAGAGTGTACAATCAACATTTCTATACCTCATTCCGCTCTCCAAGGGCGCTAATCAAGTTTTAGACCCGGACCTCTCCGCTAGCGAGCTCTGCACTAAAGAGCGTGCGTGGAAAAAAGAGCGAAACAGTAAAGATAATGCAACAAATGACAAGACAAGCTTGTGTCTTACGAACATCAACTTATAAACAATGAATACCACTTGGCTTTCTTCGTCTTCCACCTCACAACGTTATCTACACGTAGAGCCAAACCAGACGGCCGCAGAGTGTTGGCATGGCAACCGTAAACATAACCTTTCAAAATAAAAGCGCAACACGGCAAGAACAAACTGAAAGTTGCGAGCACACCCGGAGCCACCCATAAACACTCACTATAAAAGGAGAATGTTCATCACATTTAGTAGGCATTTACACACTGTACACATGAATGAAAAATAGCAGCAGGTTCATTCATAATTTAGCGTGTCATCTCACTACGAGCCATTAATACGCTGTTTAATTACACTACACTAGTAACCTTTGTGTCACAGCGGCCTCTTAGTGTTGGCAAAATATGTACATAACTTTGTCAGAAACCCACCGAGCTTTTTTAACAGTACAATCTGTTAATAACACACACGAAAAAATAAAACATCATGTTCATTCATATTTAGCACGTCATTTCACCACAGCTAATGAACTCTGATCATGGTAGCCAAGCGACGGAAGGACGCTAGTTTACGTGACAGCACCAGTAAATGAATTCACAACGAACACATGTGATCCTGGACCTGCATATTCATTGTGTAGATTTACTCTTATTTCTAACATCCTTTCTTACCTTTAATAAATGAATACGGGGCACTGATTGCTGTAGCGAGCAGTGGGTTAACTGTCCTGTCTCGGCAAAAGTTTCAAAGCGGAAATTTTTAGAAGTACCGCATCCACAACAGCGCCACAAGGGTCATAGTGGCCAAAAATATATTTCATCCGTAGTGGTTTAGCACTACCATAGAGAATGAATGGGAAGCGGGGCCCCCGCGGGCATTACAAAGCAGACACATAAGTATGCGTTTAGGTTTGCAGTCCACAAGGTGGAGTCGAACTCTCGCCTTCTGCGTCGGAGTCCGGCGCGCTAACCGCTAGGCTATACAGCCTGGTGGTAAGCCACGCTAGCACTAGGCTGGGTAGCCTAGTGCTAAGCCTACTGCACTGACAGACAGAGGAAGTAAGCGACTGACTGACAAAGTGACAGGAGCAAAGAGTGACAGGAACAAGAGCAGTGATAGCAACGCCTCACAAAAGCTATTAGTGAATCCTTTCAAAGAATTATTGATTTTCAAAACTTGCCTCTTTGGAATCTTCATATAGCACGTTGAGCATTATTCTTTCGGCAGTACCTGCGTAGCTTAGTGGTGTGCGCGCTGGCCCCCCAGTTTGTAACCCTAGGATCGACTCCCCCCTCTGGCACCACTGACTGACTGACGTAAGGTTAAAAAAAAAAAACGATATTAATAATATAGAGACCGACAGACTAAGCCACACACCACCTGCGTAGCTGCTGCCACTATTTTTTCTTTTTTTCTTTTTCTTTTCTTCCTCAGTAGGTTGTGAGGTATGTGCTACATGTCATATATCATATATCTTTTAAAATAAATTGTTGTGTGTTGTGTTTAGTTAATAGGATGTTAAGAAATGTTAATAAAGTGCAGTGGCGCAAAAAGGGGGTATGCACTATATGCAATGCATAGGGGTGCCGCACAAGAGGGGGGGTGCCAAAACGATGTGGGAAAATATTTCTGTAGTTGCATTTTCTGTATTTAACAGCTGTGCATATGACATGATCAATAACAGAGGCGCGGCGCTGATTAGGCGCCCCTGCGCTCCTTCACCTCCCCTCCTCCTGTCCCCAAGACAGTCGTAATTTATGTCATAGAAGTCTTGTATTTTATAAGTCCATGAATAAGTGATCTGCACACATGAACACAGTAAATGTTGAGAGGATGCGGCTGGTGTGTGTGTGTGTGTGTGTGTGTGTGTGTGTGTGTGTGTGTGTGTGTGTGTGTGTGTGTGTGTGTGTTTTTGCATAAATTTTTACTTTTGTAAACACTAATTAAATGCTGTAAATAAGATGTACTAATGACAATAGCATTTTGTCTTTATTAGAAATGCCTCAACCTGAAATCCCACGACCAAATGGTGTCCCTGAGGATGAGCTTCTGTCTACTGACCCTGCTAATTGTCCTTGAGTTGTGACTGCCAGAATTGGGACACAGCTGGTTTGCAGAGGACCAAGTGAGGTACCTGCTGACTTTGTTTTCCCCAGGAATGAGTTGAATGGAAGAAGTTGCCATCAGCAGTATTTGAAGAAGACATTGGTTAATGGTGAAAAGATTCCCAGAAGCTGCTTAGTCTATTCAGAGAAAAGCAACAGCCTTTTGTGCTTCTGCTGCAAAGTCTTTTCTACGAGGACAATTAAGTTAACAAGCTCAGGCCTGACAGATTGGAAAGACGCAAGTTCTTTGCTCAGCTCTCACGACAAGAGTCCAGAACAGCTGAAGTCCATGAAAATATGGAAAGAAGTGGCAGTCAGGATTGGTTTGACCCTTCCAGTGACAGTAGCTGAAGCAGAGAGGAGTTTTTCCAAGCTGAAGCTTATTAAAGCATGCTTGAGGTCCACTGTGTGACAGGAGCATCTCTCTGGACTTGCCGTCATCAGCATCAATCATAGAGTTGCACAACAGATTTGATATGATGATGTGATTTTGCAACAAAGAAGGCTGGAAAAGTCAAGTTTTAGATTGCACTTCACATGCATGGTTATTAGTTCCTGAAGGATTTGTGCAATTTATATTGGTATTTCTATACTGTATTTCATGAATTTCTTTATTGTGTTTTTTTCTCTGTTCTTGTTTCCTTTTTGTATTTAAGATTATATATAATAAAATAATACAAATATGTAACGTATTGTTGTGTTAGTGGCGGCGGCGGGGGGGGTTCAAGGGGTGGTTCGCCCAGGGCGTAAATCTAGCCAGAACCGCCTGTGAACTCATCCAAGACACTGTGAGTGTGGTAGCGTTGATGCGCTTTGATGCTGTGTATTGAGCTACTGCACGGCCAAAGTCCATGAGGTGCTCTGTAGCTGTGAGCTTCTAAGTTGTTTGTAGCTTTATCAAATGAGATGATGTGTGAGCACGATTGAAGTGACTGTCAAGATTGAGAGGTTTGTTTGTTTGTTTTGAAATGAGTAAATTGTGGGAGTTTTGTAAGAAGCTGGTAATGATTGGATGGATTTGGATGTTCAAAGCGTTGTTGTTATGCCACAGTTGATTTTCTTTTTTTTTCTTTTTTGTTGTTGTCTTAAGGCTGGCTGCATTGAGCTTGTGCCATGATGGCACACATAGCCAGCAGAGGTGCTGATGTAGTTGGTGTTAAAGAAGTGTGGGGCCCCATGGATGAGGTGGCACGCAAGCAAGAGAGAGACAAGTTTTTTTTGTTATTTGTTTGGTATGAGTGTGTTATGGTGGTGGGCTTGTTGAGTTTTGGAGTGTGAGGTGGTTTTGTTGAGTTGATGATTGCATGAGATTGTTGGTTTGTGTTGGACTTGTATTATTTGTTGAAGTGAGGTGCATGGTGCGGCTGCAGTTGAGTGTGAAATGATTTAGGTGGAGGCCTGTGGCAGTGGAGGTAGCAGCTTCATGTTGTGAGCATATGATTTTGTTGGCTAAAGAGGTGTTAAAAAGCGTTGCAGAGGACGGGGACAGTAGATGGGAAGTGTCCGCTGGAGGTGGCGAGTGGATGTGCAGCTAGGTGGCTGTGGGAGGTGTTTGACACAGAATGTGAGCTCAGAGGAGTAAATGAGTGGCATTACTTTGCATTTCTTTAAAGATGAATTGATCATTATTGTTGAATATTCTCCCTTTCTGCCAGCACCTGAGCTCTGCTCTTTGCTCCCTCTCCAGGGCTCCATTATGGATTATTCACCTTAAATGTGGACTTGCAGACAGCATCTGCAGAAAGTGTCACTGAGAGCTGGAGCTGCTAAGAAAAAGAAAACCTGTAACCTACTAGGGGGCAGTGTAGTTTTCTCTACCTCCAAGGCTGAAAATTAAGGTAATGAGGAAGCGCCTAAAACTACAGTTCTAATGGCCACTTGAAGCATGCTTCAAAAATAGGTCAATCATCATGTTAAAATATTGAATTTTAGTGATTAAAACTAACATGTTTAGATCCTGGTACAAAGAAAGGGTTTGGGCCCCCTTCATAACAACTGTATGAACTGTATTATTCCCTTCATAACAATTGGGGTGAATTTTATACTCATATTGATTTGGACCAAATTAAAGTTTTGTGGCATGGTTGCTGTAGCCTGTGTGTGTGTGTGTGTGTGTCATTTATAGAGTTTTTGTAACTACTTACCAAAGGTTACTAGAACACCACCCTTTTATCCAAACATGGTAACTTCTGGTTATAGAAAACCAAGATGGTGACTGTTATACAGTTGAAGTGAAGGCTTCAAAATGTGGAGCTCATTCCAGGGTAAAAAGCAGGCATATGAATGCATTTGTTTTTTGTCTAAAGAGATTTTAAGGTTGGCACAAGGTTGGAAACTGGAAACAACTAGCCTGCTTCTGTCCAGGTGACAAAAATCTGCCTACCAGTGACCGTAAAATATGAAGGGACATGTAGCATACTGCTAACTCTCACAGAAGGAATGAGGAAGATATAGTGCAATAATACAGACCTTTTTGTCAAGTGCCCACTTTATTTAGGGGTACTGCAATTTAACAGTGGTTAGGAAACAAAATGAAGATCTAGAAACAACCTTCAATCGATACATTCAGTTATATTTCCACCAATGCAATTTGACGAGCATCCAGACAGCTTTGAGCTGTTTTTATGACCACTTAAAACCCCAAAAGAAGCAAACCCAGTTGTTCTTCATAGATGAGTACAATTTTAAAAATATTCTTAGCAGGTTGCTTCTTGCAAGCATCTTGTTGCACAGTTCCTCTGCAGATTCAAGCAGGTTCATTATGTCCCATCTCTTCCTTGAAATCCCAGACTGACATCATGATGTTGACATCAGCGCTCTGTGGGGAACCGTGCCATCTGTTGTCGGATTTCTTGTTCTTCTTGTCCCTGCGAGTGGTTCTTTGTGACCGTATGTTAAAGGGTCTGTTGTTGTGCTGCACAGTACTGCAGCTCAGAGTCACACTGACCTTGAAATTAATGCACAAAATTGGACCAGATCAAAATGAATTTGGTTAATTGGATTCTGGGATGTGTATTCAGTCGTCATTAAGACCTTGGCAGGAGAACTGTGCATCTGGAGCGGAGCTCAGTGAGCTGACTTGAGATTGAAAAACAGGGGGACAGTCAAGGTGTGAACATTTCAGTTCTCACTGTGTGTTAATGACCCAGACGTTCCAGAGTTTTTAATTCTCTTTAACAATTTACATTTTTGTACCAGTGTTTGCTGCTTTGAGTCAAAGCTTTGCGCTCATTAAGACTGACAGGTGCAGCCTCTGTTGAACCATCTGTCTTTGTCGTGTAATACTTCCTTTGCTTACAGCAGAAGCTCATAAAATATTTACAAAATCTGATAAATACATCATTTGAGAAAAAAAAAACATGCATTTGTGATCATTAGTTTGTAAACAGTGTGTAGATACTGGCAACATGCAGGATGAATTTAAGTCATAATTAATACAAGGATTTTGCAAAAGGTAGCAAAATGGCCTACTGAGTACACACAGTATCCCACAACTGTCCTGTGGTAGTGCTACAGCTGCCAGTGTGGCCTCATACTCCTCTAATTATGTCCTCTTTATTTGACTAAGCATAGTGGAGCATTAAACCTGCCTCCCAGACGACTGCTGATCAAAACGTTTGAAACAGAAACTTTCCCCTGGTGATCAGGGACCAGGGGTTAAATAAATGGTGCTCTGTCGAAACTCTGCATTATGAGTCCACCACGTGAGCACAAAAGCAAACAGCCTTCATCTGATATGCTACCTCATAAAGTACAAGAACTAAAGAGGAATCAACCACTGATACAGTTCAGCTTAAAGAGGACTTCACACAAAGGACATTGTATGTATCACATGATATCAATCACAAGTTTTGTTTACTGTTGACATATACAGTTTTATTAACCATTAACAAAAAGATGGGTTTTTGTCGAGCTCTTGTATAGCACGTGGGCGCTCGTCTTCAGGGCATCTCGCTCTGGTGACGGCTTAATGGGCGGTACATTTCGCTGTTTAAAGTACTGGGTGACCTGTTGAGGCAGCTCAGCCAGGACTGATTTAGCGAAGGTCTCCTTTGGTGCGTGAGAGAAAGAGAGGGGAAAAGAACAAAACAGCACATTGGGTTTTAGATTGAATTAAAGCCGCAAGTGGCGATGATCGTCATCCAGTTCAATAAACCACACCAAACAGGAGTCAATAGCAGAATTAGCTGTTTGGCATCAGCAGAAAAGAGTTGACAAGTTTTTCATGGGCGCAAACCACACATGCATTTTCCTTACAAATGTGGCACCATTTAAGGGGAAACAAACAGGCTTTCCAACTGTTTAAGATTTATTGCCAATAAACATTGTTACAACAAAGCAGTAATCGATCAAACACACATGTCCTTTACTTTTTGTGTTCAGTTGATTTTGAGTAGCTTGAGTAGGCTGAACAGCTCCCTCTGCTGGTCATCTTTCTGCTTCGCTTCAGTGACAAATTAAAATGAGAAATGGCAGCGTAGAAGGTATTTCCTGCTTTCTTTGTCCTACTTGTGCAAGTGTAAAATGATGCAAGTGAGCTCATTCTTTAGCAGCCAACGGTGCCTAAATGATGGCAACACTTGTCTTACTGTCACTTTAAATGAAGACTTGCATTGATAAAATAAGCCAAATAAACAAACAGCCTAAATAATGATCATAACTCTTTTACAGTCATATTTCTGTCACTTGGGCTACTCCAGGCTACATGCCAATGTATCCTTGGGCAAGATACTTAACCCCAAGTTGCTCTCCGACCGTCCCGTCGGAGTATGAATGTGTGTGAATGATAGTTAATTTAAAAAGCACTTAGCTTAGCAAACATGGAAGTGCTTGTATGAATGGGAGTGCATGGGTGAATGTAAACATGTTGTAATAGCGCTTTGAGTGCTCATACTGAGTAGAAAAGCGCTATATAAGAGCTTGTCCATTTACTTTCCCACAACTGACTGTGAATAAACTGCCTACAGGAGCTGTGATTCATGCATTTTTGCAACAATTCATAAATATCTTCTACAAATAATGCTTATAGATGTTGTTTTCACTGACTGGACATTTTTAAAAGAGTTTTTAATAACTGTTTCTTTCATGGTGCTCATTCACACTCTGAGGCCTGTGTTACCCAAAGCAGGATTTGAGTTTAGCGTGGCAACCTCAGGCTTAACCCTGAGTTTTTACTGTTACCAAGGTGGTTCACTTCTTACAGGGATACATTACTGGGGGAGATCTAACCTGCTCTGAAGCAAATTGTAAGAGAAATCACTGCCTACTGACCAATCAGTTCACTGGAAAATAACATCACCACTCCTTTCTAGCATTACAGCTTGATGGTCTTCATAAAAGATGAGACTTTGCGCCCAGTAGACACGTCTGTGTTTAAACTGGTCATGTGGTGCTATACAGTGAACACACTTGTAGCTAGACTGGGAAACACTGGGTTGTCTTATCCAGTTGATAACCACCTTCATGTGACTGCTTAGCCTGATTGCAGATTTAAGGGTACACTGTGACTCAGGTGATAGAGCAGGTCATCTACCAGTTGGAAGATTGCTTAATTAGTCCCTGTTCCTCCAATACATCATAAACTAGCATTTCTCATACACTCTGAACAACAGTATGACCATAAACATGGTAACATATTAAATATAATTAACATAATTTACTGTAAATGTTTGGATTTTTCCTTATATATATATATAAGATAATCACTTCAATGCACAGATTCTTTGATTTACTGATTGTGAGAAGATGCAGTAGTCCACAAGGTTAATAAACAAGGTAAGGTAAAGTATAATATTTATGGTAGATGTTTTTACCTGCTGGTTGCAGACTAAAATATCTCTCAGGAAAGCCCCTGTCACTGTACACACGACAGGTGTAGTTGGTGTACAAGTCCTCCTCCTGCAGCTCAGAAAACATCAGCAGTCGCTCTAACCACGCGCCTTTGATAGGACCATCATTGGGCAGCATACTGGTGAGAATAATCAGATGAGTCTAAAATAATGTGATAAAATGTGGTGCTCTGTGTCTGTTAGAGCACGAGTCTCAGACATAAACTTAACTGTTAAAGCAGATGAAACAAACGGATGGAGAGTTGAAGCTACTGACCGTTGATCTAACATGTGGACGCGGTGAGAGGTGTTAGTCTCAATGAAATCCTCTCTGGCCAACCACAAGATATCAACAGAAGGCTTCCCGTCACCCGGCACAAACACCAGACACCTTTTACTGAAGTTGAACCCTAAACACACGCACAAACAGTAACTCAGTATGTAATGAAACTCTATTTATTTAAAGCTTTGCATTTACTCTCCCTGCAGTACGTATTAAAATTAAAGCAGAAGTCTGTGTGAAATCAGCAGAACACATTTCTCAGAATATCTAGCAGACAAGGACGTACCCCTCTGTGCTTTGACTACTTCATTGGTGGGTTCATGCACGTGTGGAATCAAAGAGTACTCCTCTGAAACAGAGAACATCAAACACTGTATTGTATGCAGCAGAGGTCAGAAAATCACAAAGATATGCTGGAAATGGAGCCATATTTCCCATTCTGCAGTTTACAGTAAGTAAACTTAAGCTGCCACTTTTCCTAACACTATCGTTACCTTTGTTATTGCTGTTCTTTTTGCTATTTTTCTTTCACTTTTTCTTCGTATTGTTCCCCTGATAGGCTTTTATGGAACAGTGAATCAATATACAAAAGTAAAACATTGTTAACATGTTTTGTGGTGTCTTGATATTGGTCAGTACTGTGTATATTGGTCAGTATAGGGACCCTGAAGGGTGGGCAGTGTGGTGGAAGTTAGCCAGGTCAGGGTTTCTTTTCTTCCAATGTGACTTATTATTGAAGTCACAAGACCACTGACCCCTATAAACAGACGCCCTCCTACATTAGCTGTCTAGATGGTGGGATTTTTTCAGAGATGGTCATGTGCCCTGCTATAGAGGCTAAAGTGGTTTAAAACTGCTTATATTGGTCTAAATAAATGGAACAGCAGGTAAAAGTGATAACAGTCAAATATTGTGCCAGTCCTTTTCCTGGTACCTTCCTTTACTACTATTTTCTGTTTATGTACACACTATACACAGTATAAAAGCTGGACATAGCTTCTCAGTCTAAAGTGTCCCTTCAGCCTGCATTATTTTTGATTGTCTCTGGGGCGGCGATGCATGTGTTTGCAAAAAGACTGAGTCCTAGCACTCAGCACTAACCTCAGGAAAGATGCGTTTATGCTTTGAATAAAACATTAGTACATTTTATTATTTTTTTAGCAATTTTACTCTTTATCGTGTCCTGGTCATTAGTTCTGTGTGTGTGTGTGTGTGTGTACATATGTTTCTGTCAAGTTTTATCCCTAAGTCCTTGTGTATGTAGGTTTGGCTCGCTGCCAGCCAGTTTATGTTCTTCATTCTCATCAGTGAGATTCAGCAAATAAAGTTCCACATCCTGTCTCCTGAGTCCTGCACTGGGGTCCGATCCTGCCTGCCACACAGTGTCTCATGATAGTTATGGCAGCAGTAACAATGGTAAGAATGTAAACACTGTTTATTGTATGATTGCTGTTATTCGATAAAACATCTTTACACTTTCTGTTGTGCTGTAGACAAATTGTTTGTAGTCTTTTCTTTGTCTGCAATCTCACCTGTGACCGTTGCATCAATGGTCTCTGACACAGATCCTTTGATGCCATCGAGGGTGAATGTTAGAGTACAGGTGTAGGTGCCTTTATGTTGAAGTTCCACATGATTCATTTTCAGTTTGGTGTCCCAATACTCGTAGATGTTTGTCCCATCCTCTATGGGCTCACAGTCCTAGAGGGAATAACATCAAAGTAGCTAAAGAGGGGGAGAAATGGGTGGCGTAGTTAAACACTTGGACACAGGCTGGATCTTGATCAACACCAGTCGGGTCACCTGGCTTCATCAGGTATCTGTTGTAAAACCCGAGACACCCGATGAGCATCAGAAGATGTATGCTGAACAGTTTGTTTCATAATCACAAAACAAGAAGAAAATGTCTCTATGGTCTCTATTCATTATAATAAACAGTGCAGTTGGTGAATTTGCCGTGGGATCCCATTTGACTGCTGGCATAAACGTTTCCATTTACTGATGGTGGGATGATGTGATTATTTTAAAACATGGAACTTTATAACAGTTCCCATCATTTTTTTAAATAGTATTCATTTGTTTCCCTGTCACAAAGTGAAACAAAACAAACAAAAACCTCATGGATGCTGGCATCTGCTATCAGCCAAACTGTAATTTGTAAACACTGGTATCAGCCCAGAGTTTCAGTGCACTCCTTGTACTGATACAAGTTGAAATAGAGGCAGTAAATAGTTGAGGTTGCTGCTACTTTGCAGCCTCTCCATTAAACCCATTAGGTTTCATGCCAAGAATTCCCAACAACTCACTCTGTACCACTTGATGGAGGAAGTGATGTTGTAGCTTCTCAGCTTATTGATATGGTCCCCCAGAGGGCAGCTCAGGCTGTCGTTGGCTCCTTTTGTAAGTTCTTGTAAAGCTTTCCTCGGCCTTCCACATTCTCCTGGAAGTCTTTCCTCTACTACCAGCTTGGCGGCCTGCCTATAGCAGTGAGAAGGAGTCCTACAGGGAAATTAAGTCAAACTATTATGAATGAACGGATAATTAGACACATTCAAAACTCAAACATTAGAAAGTTGTTTGGGTCTTGCAGAAAACTGCAGTGATGTGTAAAATAGTAATTACCAGCTACAGTAGTAGTTGTCATTGTTTTAAGGTAATCCAGAACATTTTGAAAATGAATATCATGTTACAGTTAAAATTGAAGAAATAAAGCACAAAAACAGGAGAACAAACAGCACCTGGAAGATAAAAACCAACACAGAAACAAGCACACAATCTTGTGTCTGTGATACTGTGTTTGTCATGAATGAGGGTGAGAAGCTGCAACAACACTAACCTAACCCTAACCCAGAAGACCCGGGCTGTACGCTGAACAACCAAGGCCACACATCCCAGTAACATCAGCATGCCCAGGCATAACTGGGCACCCCCAGTGTAGGGAGGGACCCAGCAAGGAGTAGGACAATCCCAGGCACCAGGGCCCCAGACTCCACACCCAGATCCCCGCAGGGGAGGCCAGCCAACTAGCCCAGGGCCAGCATCCATTGTCTCAAGCACCCAGGCCCCCACACCCCAAGACCATGAGGTAGCATCTACTCAAGTGCCCACCACCCGCAATGAGGGCAAACATATAGACACAACAAAATGGCAGCCACAGGTGTTAAGTTCTGTTCTCAAATTCTTCTGTTAGACACTAATGTTTTATTTTGGTGAGCACTTTTATTTTGATATATCCTGTGTGGCGAATAGAACTTTCTGCAGAAACTATTGTGTTTTTCTTTTACTTTGCTTTTACGACCTTGTTGTGATCATTCATTTTTTACGGCAGTGTGAAAAGTGTACGCAGAGTGAACGTTTACAACCATGGCTACTGAGCACATTTCCAGAGCTGTGATGAAGTTAAGAATAAAGGAGTCAAGAGACTAAAAAGTGTGTGATCATTTACGACATGGAAGAAGCGACAGCAAACCCAACAGGTTATGGGCCCAGGAGCAACACAGAAGGAAGATGGCAGACAGGGGTGCAGCTATATAATTTCTGAGGTGTATGCGGACACATTTTTAGGCGCCCCCCCCCAACCCTAGCCAGAAATTTCATCTGCACATTTTAACTTCCGTACTGCAGTTTTTCTCTATGTCACATGTGTCAGACTCAAGGCCTGCGGACTACTTCCGGCCCACGATCTAATTTTATAGGCCAGCAAGATGATTTCATATAGCTATTATTAATAGCCAGTGGGTAAATGTGCTCCCACCACTTATACTACAAATCACACTCATTGCAACAGCTGCCGGGAGGCCAAGAACTGTGCACCACTTTTGCGTATTGATCAGCGGATAAAACATCAGTCAGCACTTTTTACAGTGACACAGGTGCCATGAGCTGCCTCAGGAAATCTGTCACTTCATAGAAAGTGAAGGAAACGGCACCAAACAATCGCACAAACCAAACCAAACCACAATAGTGTGATTACCACCAGTTTGTGCTTATAGTGATCGTTCTGGTGGCTACAGCTGATGTAAGGAAAAAAATAACAGCTGCCATTCTCTGCACAGTGAGTAAAACCACACAGACAATGGAGGCGTGGAAAAACTTGTCAGCCATGATCCACTCCTGTTAAATCATGCCTGAAATTTTCATTTGATCTTCGTTTTTCTTCTTACTTCTCCTCATTCATGCTGGTTGTCATTTCCATTTTTTGTAGCTGCGAAACCAAGTGCGCGCATGACCTTAGGGACATCAAACGCGCACATTGTGAACTTTCCCTGCTGTGGTAGATTGTAAATTGCAGTGAAATAATAAAGGCGCAAGCAGCGATAAAAGCAGCGATCTAGCCGGTGCGGAGTCCGCGGGGCGGGCTCCTGTTTGCTAAATGCAGTGACAGCAGAGCTCCGAAAGTGAAGCGGTGAAATCCTCAGCCCGACTAAAGGGCGTCTCAGACCAGCGCTAGCTGAACACTGCCCGTGCGCGCGCGCACACACACACACACACACACACACCAGCCGCATCCTCTCAACATTTACTGTGTTCATGTGTGCAGATCACGTATTCATGGACTTATAAAATACAAGACTTCTATGACATAAATTATGACTGTCTTGGGGACAGGAGGAGGGGAGGTGAAGGAGCGCAGGGGCGCCTAATCAGCGCCGCGCCTCTGTTATTGATCATGTCATATGCACAGCTGTTAAATACAGAAAATGCAACTACAGAAATATTTTCCCACATCGTTTTGGCACCCCCCCTCTTGTGCGGCACCCCTATGCATTGCATATAGTGCATACCCCCTTTTTGCGCCACTGCACTTTATTAACATTTCTTAACATCCTATTAACTAAACACAACACACAGCAATTTATTTTAAAAGATATATGACATGTAGCTTACAAAATGCTATCAAAAAGCTGTTGTGTTGCAAACACAAACCAGACTAAGTTGTCTGGGTGAAATTAGTTGCATGACATGATGCCTCAATTCTAATTCTAATTCAGCAAAACTAAAAACCAAATCCACTCGCCCTCTGTCACTAATTAGCAACATATTAGCAAGAGGCGAATATATTAGCCTATCGCCTAATGTCAATCACGTCACTCACAGAAATGTGCATACCTTTATCCTTTGGCCGTTTCTCCTCTTCTTCTTTTTCTAAACTGTGCACCTGATGGCTTCTTTGCTCTTTTACCTTGATCCATATTACCTTTCGACAACAGTCCCTTCAGCCGTCAATCAACCACAGTCACGTCACGTAAAGACGGACAAGAGCGAGTAAGCCACTGACTGTGAGTGCTCCCTTGAAATGCGCTGGGACGCTACCTTAGCTAAACATGGGAAAACAAAGTGACAGGAAAGAAAAAGTGAAAAAGTTCAAAAAGCAAGCAAGCAAGCCCCCCCCCCCCCCCCCCCCAAAAAAAAAAAAAAAAACAGAAAACAACAAGAAAGAAAAAAAAAAAACAGGTACCCGCTGTGCGGACTACTTCCACACACACATACCTCACAACCTACGGAGGAAGAAAAGAAAAAGAAAAAAAAAAAAAAAAAGTGGCAGCAGCTTTGTAGATAGCGGTGTGGGAACTGGCACCCTTTGCCTGTCAGTCAGGCTCTTCCTGGTTTCTCCCCTCTGGTCAGTCAGTCAGCGGTGCCGGAATGTGGACTCGAACCCGGGCGTTCCAGTTGGAGGACCAGGGCCCACACCACTAAGCTACGCAGCTACTGCCGAAAGAATAATGCTCAACGTGGTATTTGAAGATTCCAAAGAGGCAAGTTTTGAAAATCAATAATTCTTTGAAAGGATTCACTAATAGCTTTTGTGAGGCGTTGCTATCACTGCTCTTGTTCCTGTCACTCTTTGCTCCTGTCACTTTGTCAGTCAGTCGCTTACTTCCTCTGTCTGTCAGTGCAGTAGGCTTAGCACTAGGCTACCCAGCCTAGTGCTAGCGTGGCTTACCACCAGGCTGTATAGCCTAGCGGTTAGCGCGCCGGACTCCGACGCAGAAGGCGAGAGTTCGACTCCACCTTGTGGACTGCAAACCTAAACGCATACTTATGTGTCGGCTTTGTAATGCTGGCTGAGGACTGGGGCTTCCTAGCTAGGCACCAATAGCAAATAAATAAAAGTCAAGTTGCATTTTCAAGATTCCAGTCGGACTCTTTTAAGACAGTCAACTTGGACCTTACACTGGTAGGAGGGGCTATGAACTGACTGGCTCTGTGGCTTTGGCACAGCCAACTTTTTTTAAAAAAAATATTTTTATTAGAATGAATCAACGAAATTACAATAAATGTGTAATTCTTATTAAACATATGCACCCATAGCCACACTTAATATAATACTGACAAAACAGTGCATCAAAAATTTCAATACTGTGTACTAGTTACAGTTTGTTTTGTTTTTTTTATAACAAAAGGAAACAATAAAAATAATCAAAAAGCAAAAAAATAAAATAAATAAATATGGCACAGCCAACTTGTGTGTTTTCCATGCAAGAGCCTTAAAGCTTTGTATTGATCATGCTGCTAGGTAAGAATGTTGTTTCTGTCTATATTGTTTTGTTAATATGATGTTAGACTATGAGCTTGTAATGTCTTGTATTGCTGAAGGCTTATATTGAATTGTGCCTGGCCGTTGAGTGGGCTTTTCCCAAATGAGTTGGCCTGTCAGCTCTGTAGACTGAAGGTAAAACCTCACAGACAGGCAGAGATGTATAAAGTACTGGAGTAGAGGAGTGGAGTAGAAGTACAAGTACTATATAAAAAAATTGACTTGAGTAAAAGTTGAAGTGTTCTTTCAACACCATACTCAAGTGGAAGTACAGAAGTACTCAATTTTTTTGGTACTTAAGTATTGCAAGTAGAAGTATTTCAAAAAATGCTACTCAAGTACGGAAAGTACAAGTACAAGTAAAAGTACAAGTACTGTGTATATTAAAGAAAGGCAGTCAAAAGTTTGATTATCATTGTTTATATTATTTCAAACATTTGAAAGGCACAATGTATTTGGCTGAAGCTGGAGTACAATGATAAAAGGCCATACAAGTGTTTACAAAAAAACAAACACAAATAAAACATCTCAAAAGGCCAGAGGGGCAGTCCACAGAGCAGCTAAAAGACAAACCTGGACAAGGTGTTCCTGGGACGTCATCCATCTCGATATCGGACAGTAAGCTGACGCGTTCTGTCCTCAATACTTGCAAGCAACAGCGCAAAAGGCGGAGACGAAGCCTGCGTTTTTTTTATAGGCTTGATCGCTCAAATCGCCCAATGATGAGCCAGCTTCATAAACCGTGACAGCGCCATCTACCGCTCTGGCATTGATACTATGACTTGGGGATGATTAGTAACGTTTTCATAATAGTAACGAGTAACGATTCAGCACGTGAAAAATGTATCGGAGTAAAAGTATTAAATTAATCAAAAATATATAGTGGAGTAAAAGTGAAAGTAGGGGAAAAAATATGTACTCCAATAAAGTACAGATACTGCATTTTAGTACTTAAGTACAGTACTTAAGTAGTTCTACTTCGTTACCATACATCTCTGCAGACAGGCAGTATGATGACAGCATGCTCCTGCTTTACATTAGGAGGATAGAAAGTCTGGCTTTGGTTCATGCCTGTATGTGTGTGTGTGTGTGTGTGTGTGTGTGTGTGTGTGTGTATATATATATATATTTATTTATTTTTTTAAGGAATCCAAACTGAAATTATAAACCACAAGACAGGATGGATGGATGGATGGATGGATGGCTGCCTGTGGCTGCCATTTTGTGGTGTCTATATGTTTGCCCTCATTGCGGGTGGTGGGCACTTGAGTAGATGCTACCTCATGGTCTTGGGGTGTGGGGGCCTGGGTGCTTGAGACAATGGATGCTGGCCCTGGGCTAGTTGGCTGGCCTCCCCTGCGGGGATCTGGGTGTGGAGTCTGGGGCCCTGGTGCCTGGGATTGTCCTACTCCGTGCTGGGTCCCTCCCTACACTGGGGGTGCCCAGTTATGCCTGGGCATGCTGATGTTACTGGGATGTGTGGCCTTGGTTGTTCAGCGTACAGCCCGGGTCTTCTGGGTTAGGGTTAGGTTAGTGTTGTTGCAGCTTCTCACCCTCATTCATGACAAACACAGTATCACAGACACAAGATTGTGTGCTTGTTTCTGTGTTGGTTTTTATCTTCCAGGTGCTGTTTGTTCTCCTGTTTTTGTGCTTTATTTCTTCAATTTTAACTGTAACATGATATTCATTTTCAAAATGTTCTGGATTACCTTAAAACAATGACAACTACTACTGTAGCTGGTAATTACTATTTTACACATCACTGCAGTTTTCTGCAAGACCCAAACAACTTTCTAATGTTTGAGTTTTGAATGTGTCTAATTATCCGTTCATTCATAATAGTTTGACTTAATTTCCCTGTAGGACTCCTTCTCACTGCTATAGGCAGGCCGCCAAGCTGGTAGTAGAGGAAAGACTTCCAGGAGAATGTGGAAGGCCGAGGAAAGCTTTACAAGAACTTACAAAAGGAGCCAACGACAGCCTGAGCTGCCCTCTGGGGGACCATATCAATAAGCTGAGAAGCTACAACATCACTTCCTCCATCAAGTGGTACAGAGTGAGTTGTTGGGAATTCTTGGCATGAAACCTAATGGGTTTAATGGAGAGGCTGCAAAGTAGCAGCAACCTCAACTATTTACTGCCTCTATTTCAACTTGTATCAGTACAAGGAGTGCACTGAAACTCTGGGCTGATACCAGTGTTTACAAATTACAGTTTGGCTGATAGCAGATGCCAGCATCCATGAGGTTTTTGTTTGTTTTGTTTCACTTTGTGACAGGGAAACAAATGAATACTATTTAAAAAAATGATGGGAACTGTTATAAAGTTCCATGTTTTAAAATAATCACATCATCCCACCATCAGTAAATGGAAACGTTTATGCCAGCAGTCAAATGGGATCCCACGGCAAATTCACCAACTGCACTGTTTATTATAATGAATAGAGACCATAGAGACATTTTTTTCTTGTTTTGTGATTATGAAACAAACTGTTCAGCATACATCTTCTGATGCTCATCGGGTGTCTCGGGTTTTACAACAGATACCCGATGAAGCCAGGTGACCCGACTGGTGTTGATCAAGATCCAGCCTGTGTCCAAGTGTTTAACTACGCCACCCATTTCTCCCCCTCTTTAGCTACTTTGATGTTATTCCCTCTAGGACTGTGAGCCCATAGAGGATGGGACAAACATCTACGAGTATTGGGACACCAAACTGAAAATGAATCATGTGGAACTTCAACATAAAGGCACCTACACCTGTACTCTAACATTCACCCTCGATGGCATCAAAGGATCTGTGTCAGAGACCATTGATGCAACGGTCACAGGTGAGATTGCAGACAAAGAAAAGACTACAAACAATTTGTCTACAGCACAACAGAAAGTGTAAAGAGGTTTTATCGAATAACAGCAATCATACAATAAACAGTGTTTACATTCTTACCATTGTTACTGCTGCCATAACTATCATGAGACACTGTGTGGCAGGCAGGATCGGACCCCAGTGCAGGACTCAGGAGACAGGATGTGGAACTTTATTTGCTGAATCTCACTGATGAGAATGAAGAACATAAACTGGCTGGCAGCGAGCCAAACCTACATACACAAGGACTTAGGGATAAAACTTGACAGAAACATATGTACACACACACACACACAGAACTAATGACCAGGACACGATAAAGAGTAAAATTGCTAAAAAAATAATAAAATGTACTAATGTTTTATTCAAAGCATAAACGCATCTTTCCTGAGGTTAGTGCTGAGTGCTAGGACTCAGTCTTTTTGCAAACACATGCATCGCCGCCCCAGAGACAATCAAAAATAATGCAGGCTGAAGGGACACTTTAGACTGAGAAGCTATGTCCAGCTTTTATACTGTGTATAGTGTGTACATAAACAGAAAATAGTAGTAAAGGAAGGTACCAGGAAAAGGACTGGCACAATATTTGACTGTTATCACTTTTACCTGCTGTTCCATTTATTTAGACCAATATAAGCAGTTTTAAACCACTTTAGCCTCTATAGCAGGGCACATGACCATCTCTGAAAAAATCCCACCATCTAGACAGCTAATGTAGGAGGGCGTCTGTTTATAGGGGTCAGTGGTCTTGTGACTTCAATAATAAGTCACATTGGAAGAAAAGAAACCCTGACCTGGCTAACTTCCACCACACTGCCCACCCTTCAGGGTCCCTATACTGACCAATATACACAGTACTGACCAATATCAAGACACCACAAAACATGTTAACAATGTTTTACTTTTGTATATTGATTCACTGTTCCATAAAAGCCTATCAGGGGAACAATACGAAGAAAAAATGAAAGAAAAAAAGCAAAACAGAGCAGCAGTAATAAAGGTAACGATAGTGTTAGGAAAAGTGGCAGCTTAAGTTTACTTACTGTAAACTGCAGAATGGGAAATATGGCTCCATTTCCAGCATATCTTTGTGATTTTCTGACCTCTGCTGCATACAATACAGTGTTTGATGTTCTCTGTTTCAGAGGAGTACTCTTTGATTCCACACGTGCATGAACCCACCAATGAAGTAGTCAAAGCACAGAGGGGTACGTCCTTGTCTGCTAGATATTCTGAGAAATGTGTTCTGCTGATTTCACACAGACATCTGCTTTAATTTTAATACGTACAGCAGGGAGAGTAAATGCAAAGCTTTAAATAAATAGAGTTTCATTACATACTGAGTTACTGTTTGTGCGTGTGTTTAGGGTTCAACTTCAGTAAAAGGTGTCTGGTGTTTGTGCCGGGTGACGGGAAGCCTTCTGTTGATATCTTGTGGTTGGCCAGAGAGGATTTCATTGAGACTAACACCTCTCACCGCGTCCACATGTTAGATCAACGGTCAGTAGCTTCAACTCTCCATCCGTTTGTTTCATCTGCTTTAACAGTTAAGTTTATGTCTGAGACTCGTGCTCTAACAGACACAGAGCACCACATTTTATCACATTATTTTAGACTCATCTGATTATTCTCACCAGTATGCTGCCCAATGATGGTCCTATCAATATATTTATATAAGGAAAAATCCAAACATTTACAGTAAATTATGTTAATTATATTTAATATGTTACCATGTTTATGGTCATACTGTTGTTCAGAGTGTATGAGAAATGCTAGTTTATGATGTATTGGAGGAACAGGGACTAATTAAGCAATCTTCCAACTGGTAGATGACCTGCTCTATCACCTGAGTCACAGTGTACCCTTAAATCTGCAATCAGGCTAAGCAGTCACATGAAGGTGGTTATCAACTGGATAAGACAACCCAGTGTTTCCCAGTCTAGCTACAAGTGTGTTCACTGTATAGCACCACATGACCAGTTTAAACACAGACGTGTCTACTGGGCGCAAAGTCTCATCTTTTATGAAGACCATCAAGCTGTAATGCTAGAAAGGAGTGGTGATGTTATTTTCCAGTGAACTGATTGGTCAGTAGGCAGTGATTTCTCTTACAATTTGCTTCAGAGCAGGTTAGATCTCCCCCAGTAATGTATCCCTGTAAGAAGTGAACCACCTTGGTAACAGTAAAAACTCAGGGTTAAGCCTGAGGTTGCCACGCTAAACTCAAATCCTGCTTTGGGTAACACAGGCCTCAGAGTGTGAATGAGCACCATGAAAGAAACAGTTATTAAAAACTCTTTTAAAAATGTCCAGTCAGTGAAAAAAAAATCTATAAGCATTATTTGTAGAAGATATTTATGAATTGTTGCAAAAATGCATGAATCACAGCTCCTGTAGGCAGTTTATTCACAGTCAGTTGTGGGAAAGTAAATGGACAAGCTCTTATATACAGGTAGCGCTTTTCTACTCAGTATGAGCACTCAAAGCGCTATTACAACATGTTTACATTCACCCATGCACTCCCATTCATACAAGCACTTCCATGTTTGCTAAGCTAAGTGCTTTTTAAATTAACTATCATTCACACACATTCATACTCCGACGGGACGGTCGGAGAGCAACTTGGGGTTAAGTATCTTGCCCAAGGATACATTGGCATGTAGCCTGGAGTAGCCCAAGTGACAGAAATATGACTGTAAAAGAGTTATGATCATTATTTAGGCTGTTTGTTTATTTGACTTATTTTATCAATGCAAGTCTTCATTTAAAGTGACAGTAAGACAAGTGTTGCCATCATTTAGGCACCGTTGGCTGCTAAAGAATGAGCTCACTTGCATCATTTTACACTTGCACAAGTAGGACAAAGAAAGCAGGAAATACCTTCTACGCTGCCATTTCTCATTTTAATTTGTCACTGAAGCGAAGCAGAAAGATGACCAGCAGAGGGAGCTGTTCAGCCTACTCAAGCTGCTCAAAATCAACTGAACACAAAAAGTAAAGGACATGCGTGTTTGATCGATTACTGCTTTGTTGTAACAATGTTTATTGGCAATAAATCTTAAACAGTTGGAAAGCCTGTTTGTTTCCCCTTAAATGGTGCCACATTTGTAAGGAAAATGCATGTGTGGGTTGCGCCCATGAAAAACTTGTCAACTCTTTTCTGCTGATGCCAAACAGCTAATTCTGCTATTGACTCCTGTTTGGTGTGGTTTATTGAACTGGATGACGATCATCGCCACTTGCGGCTTTAATTCAATCTAAAACCCAATGTGCTGTTTTGTTCTTTTCCCCTCTCTTTCTCTCACGCACCAAAGGAGACCTTCGCTAAATCAGTCCTGGCTGAGCTGCCTCAACAGGTCACCCAGTACTTTAAACAGCGAAATGTACCGCCCATTAAGCCGTCACCAGAGCGAGATGCCCTGAAGACGAGCGCCCACGTGCTATACAAGAGCTCGACAAAAACCCATCTTTTTGTTAATGGCTAATAAAACTGTATATGTCAACAGTAAACAAAACTTGTGATTGATATCATGTGATACATACAATGTCCTTTGTGTGAAGTCCTCTTTAAGCTGAACTGTATCAGTGGTTGATTCCTCTTTAGTTCTTGTACTTTATGAGGTAGCATATCAGATGAAGGCTGTTTGCTTTTGTGCTCACGTGGTGGACTCATAATGCAGAGTTTCGACAGAGCACCATTTATTTAACCCCTGGTCCCTGATCACCAGGGGAAAGTTTCTGTTTCAAACGTTTTGATCAGCAGTCGTCTGGGAGGCAGGTTTAATGCTCCACTATGCTTAGTCAAATAAAGAGGACATAATTAGAGGAGTATGAGGCCACACTGGCAGCTGTAGCACTACCACAGGACAGTTGTGGGATACTGTGTGTACTCAGTAGGCCATTTTGCTACCTTTTGCAAAATCCTTGTATTAATTATGACTTAAATTCATCCTGCATGTTGCCAGTATCTACACACTGTTTACAAACTAATGATCACAAATGCATGTTTTTTTTTCTCAAATGATGTATTTATCAGATTTTGTAAATATTTTATGAGCTTCTGCTGTAAGCAAAGGAAGTATTACACGACAAAGACAGATGGTTCAACAGAGGCTGCACCTGTCAGTCTTAATGAGCGCAAAGCTTTGACTCAAAGCAGCAAACACTGGTACAAAAATGTAAATTGTTAAAGAGAATTAAAAACTCTGGAACGTCTGGGTCATTAACACACAGTGAGAACTGAAATGTTCACACCTTGACTGTCCCCCTGTTTTTCAATCTCAAGTCAGCTCACTGAGCTCCGCTCCAGATGCACAGTTCTCCTGCCAAGGTCTTAATGACGACTGAATACACATCCCAGAATCCAATTAACCAAATTCATTTTGATCTGGTCCAATTTTGTGCATTAATTTCAAGGTCAGTGTGACTCTGAGCTGCAGTACTGTGCAGCACAACAACAGACCCTTTAACATACGGTCACAAAGAACCACTCGCAGGGACAAGAAGAACAAGAAATCCGACAACAGATGGCACGGTTCCCCACAGAGCGCTGATGTCAACATCATGATGTCAGTCTGGGATTTCAAGGAAGAGATGGGACATAATGAACCTGCTTGAATCTGCAGAGGAACTGTGCAACAAGATGCTTGCAAGAAGCAACCTGCTAAGAATATTTTTTAAATTGTACTCATCTATGAAGAACAACTGGGTTTGCTTCTTTTGGGGTTTTAAGTGGTCATAAAAACAGCTCAAAGCTGTCTGGATGCTCGTCAAATTGCATTGGTGGAAATATAACTGAATGTATCGATTGAAGGTTGTTTCTAGATCTTCATTTTGTTTCCTAACCACTGTTAAATTGCAGTACCCCTAAATAAAGTGGGCACTTGACAAAAAGGTCTGTATTATTGCACTATATCTTCCTCATTCCTTCTGTGAGAGTTAGCAGTATGCTACATGTCCCTTCATATTTTACGGTCACTGGTAGGCAGATTTTTGTCACCTGGACAGAAGCAGGCTAGTTGTTTCCAGTTTCCAACCTTGTGCCAACCTTAAAATCTCTTTAGACAAAAAACAAATGCATTCATATGCCTGCTTTTTACCCTGGAATGAGCTCCACATTTTGAAGCCTTCACTTCAACTGTATAACAGTCACCATCTTGGTTTTCTATAACCAGAAGTTACCATGTTTGGATAAAAGGGTGGTGTTCTAGTAACCTTTGGTAAGTAGTTACAAAAACTCTATAAATGACACACACACACACACACACACACAGGCTACAGCAACCATGCCACAAAACTTTAATTTGGTCCAAATCAATATGAGTATAAAATTCACTCCAATTGTTATGAAGGGAATAATACAGTTCATACAGTTGTTATGAAGGGGGCCCAAACCCTTTCTTTGTACCAGGATCTAAACATGTTAGTTTTAATCACTAAAATTCAATATTTTAACATGATGATTGACCTGTTTTTGAAGCATGCTTCAAGTGGCCATTAGAACTGTACTTTTAGGCGCTTCCTCATTACCTTAATTTTCAGCCTTGGAGGTAGAGAAAACTACACTGCCCCCTAGTAGGTTACAGGGTTTCTTTTTCTTAGCAGCTCCAGCTCTCAGTGACACTTTCTGCAGATGCTGTCTGCAAGTCCACATTTAAGGTGAATAATCCATAATGGAGCCCTGGAGAGGGAGCAAAGAGCAGAGCTCAGGTGCTGGCAGAAAGGGAGAATATTCAACAATAATGATCAATTCATCTTTAAAGAAATGCAAAGTAATGCCACTCATTTACTCCTCTGAGCTCACATTCTGTGTCAAACACCTCCCACAGCCACCTAGCTGCACATCCACTCGCCACCTCCAGCGGACACTTCCCATCTACTGTCCCCGTCCTCTGCAACGCTTTTTAACACCTCTTTAGCCAACAAAATCATATGCTCACAACATGAAGCTGCTACCTCCACTGCCACAGGCCTCCACCTAAATCATTTCACACTCAACTGCAGCCGCACCATGCACCTCACTTCAACAAATAATACAAGTCCAACACAAACCAACAATCTCATGCAATCATCAACTCAACAAAACCACCTCACACTCCCAAACTCAACAAGCCCACCCCCATAACACACTCATACCAAACAAATAACAAAAAAAACTTGGCTCTCTCTTGCTTGCGTGCCACCTCATCCATGGGGCCCCACACTTCTTTAACACCAACTACATCAGCACCTCTGCTGGCTATGTGTGCCATCATGGCACAAGCTCAATGCAGCCAGCCTTAAGACAACAACAAAAAAGAAAAAAAAAGAAAATCAACTGTGGCATAACAACAACGCTTTGAACATCCAAATCCATCCAATCATTACCAGCTTCTTAGAAAACTCCCACAATTTACTCATTTCAAAACAAACAAACAAACCTCTCAATCTTGACAGTCACTTCAATCGTGCTCACACATCATCTCATTTGATAAAGCTACAAACAACTTAGAAGCTCACAGCTACAGAGCACCTCATGGACTTTGGCCGTGCAGTAGCTCAATACACAGCATCAAAGCGCATCAACGCTACCACACTCACAGTGTCTTGGATGAGTTCACAGGCGGTTCTGGCTAGATTTACGCCCTGGGCGAACCACCCCTTGAACCCCCCCCCGCCGCCGCCACTAACACAACAATACGTTACATATTTGTATTATATATATAATCTTAAATACAAAAAGGAAACAAGAACAGAGAAAAAAACACAATAAAGAAATACATGAAATACAGTATAGAAATACCAATATAAATTGCACAAATCCTTCAGGTACTAATAACCATGCATGTGAAGTGCAATCTAAAACTTGACTTTTCCAGCCTTCTTTGTTGCAAAATCACATCATCATATCAAATCTGTTGTGCAACTCTATGATTGATGCTGATGACGGCAAGTCCAGAGAGATGCTCCTGTCACACAGTGGACCTCAAGCATGCTTTAATAAGCTTCAGCTTGGAAAAACTCCTCTCTGCTTCAGCTACTGTCACTGGAAGGGTCAAACCAATCCTGACTGCCACTTCTTTCCATATTTTCATGGACTTCAGCTGTTCTGGACTCTTGTCGTGAGCGCTGAGCAAAGAACTTGCGTCTTTCCAATCTGTCAGGCCTGAGCTTGTTAACTTAATTGTCCTCGTAGAAAAGACTTTGCAGCAGAAGCACAAAAGGCTGTTGCTTTTCTCTGAATAGACTAAGCAGCTTCTGGGAATCTTTTCACCATTAACCAATGTCTTCTTCAAATACTGCTGATGGCAACTTCTTCCATTCAACTCATTCCTGGGGAAAACAAAGTCAGCAGGTACCTCACTTGGTCCTCTGCAAACCAGCTGTGTCCCAATTCTGGCAGTCACAACTCAAGGACAATTAGCAGGGTCAGTAGACAGAAGCTCATCCTCAGGGACACCATTTGGTCGTGGGATTTCAGGTTGAGGCATTTCTAATAAAGACAAAATGCTATTGTCATTAGTACATCTTATTTACAGCATTTAATTAGTGTTTACAAAAGTAAAAATTTATGCAAAAACACACACACACACACACACACACACACACACACACACACCAGCCGCATCCTCTCAACATTTACTGTGTTCATGTGTGCAGATCACTTATTCATGGACTTATAAAATACAAGACTTCTATGACATAAATTACGACTGTCTTGGGGACAGGAGGAGGGGAGGTGAAGGAGCGCAGGGGCGCCTAATCAGCGCCGCGCCTCTGTTATTGATCATGTCATATGCACAGCTGTTAAATACAGAAAATGCAACTACAGAAATATTTTCCCACATCGTTTTGGCACCCCCCCTCTTGTGCGGCACCCCTATGCATTGCATATAGTGCATACCCCCTTTTTGCGCCACTGCACTTTATTAACATTTCTTAACATCCTATTAACTAAACACAACACACAACAATTTATTTTAAAAGATATATGATATATGACATGTAGCACATACCTCACAACCTACGGAGGAAGAAAAGAAAAAGAAAAAAAAAAAAAATAGTGGCAGCAGCTACGCAGGTGGTGTGTGGCTTAGTCTGTCAGTCTCTATATTATTAATATCGTTTTTTTTTTTAACCTTACGTCAGTCAGTCAGTGGTGCCAGAGGGGGGAGTCGATCCTAGGGTTACAAACTGGGGGGCCAGCGCGCACACCACTAAGCTACGCAGGTACTGCCGAAAGAATAATGCTCAACGTGCTATATGAAGATTCCAAAGAGGCAAGTTTTGAAAATCAATAATTCTTTGAAAGGATTCACTAATAGCTTTTGTGAGGCGTTGCTATCACTGCTCTTGTTCCTGTCACTCTTTGCTCCTGTCACTTTGTCAGTCAGTCGCTTACTTCCTCTGTCTGTCAGTGCAGTAGGCTTAGCACTAGGCTACCCAGCCTAGTGCTAGCGTGGCTTACCACCAGGCTGTATAGCCTAGCGGTTAGCGCGCCGGACTCCGACGCAGAAGGCGAGAGTTCGACTCCACCTTGTGGACTGCAAACCTAAACGCATACTTATGTGTCTGCTTTGTAATGCCCGCGGGGGCCCCGCTTCCCATTCATTCTCTATGGTAGTGCTAAACCACTACGGATGAAATATATTTTTGGCCACTATGACCCTTGTGGCGCTGTTGTGGATGCGGTACTTCTAAAAATTTCCGCTTTGAAACTTTTGCCGAGACAGGACAGTTAACCCACTGCTCGCTACAGCAATCAGTGCCCCGTATTCATTTATTAAAGGTAAGAAAGGATGTTCGAAATAAGAGTAAATCTACACAATGAATATGCAGGTCCAGGATCACAATGTGTTCGTTGTGAATTCATTTACTGGTGCTGTCACGTAAACTAGCGTCCTTCCGTCGCTTGGCTACCATGATCAGAGTTCATTAGCTGTGGTGAAATGACGTGCTAAATATGAATGAACATGATGTTTTATTTTTTCGTGTGTGTTATTAACAGATTGTACTGTTAAAAAAGCTCGGTGGGTTTCTGACAAAGTTATGTACATATTTTGCCAACACTAAGAGGCCGCTGTGACACAAAGGTTACTAGTGTAGTGTAATTAAACAGCGTATTAATGGCTCGTAGTGAGATGACACGCTAAATTATGAATGAACCTGCTGCTATTTTTCATTCATGTGTACAGTGATTGTGTTGTAATGGCAAGGAATCAGTGGGCGATATCTGACTAAGGTGAGCGATGCTCGCTAATGAATAAACATGATAGGCATATGCTGAAAATCTGCCAGCAATACTTAGGTGCTATGACACTATAGCTACCAGTTTTAGGTTAAGCTTGACTACTGCAACTGACATAAATAATTGTGAATAAACAAATAATCACTCAACCACGAATGATTTTTATTTACAGACAGAATAGTTTGCAATGCCTGGATAAAATACATTTTTATCACAACTATTGTAAGCTAGAGTAAGCTTTGACTAAGTCAGCTGAACCCTGGCCACAGTTTAATAAATGTATTCTCCTGTCAGTGCTCTTTAAAACACTTGTTCTGTCTCCTCACCTTTCTCCTGGAGCTTGCTGTCTAAACCCTACCACAATGTGCAGCATTATTTTTAATATATTTCTTTTGATAAATTTGTCCTTTTTTTGTGGGGTCAAAGGTCATGTGATTATGACCTGAAATCTCTGTATTTGTTTCAAAATATATTAAAAATCAAATTATGCTTATTTCTTACTTTTTTTCCTATGTCAAGATGCACAAGAAAGTTGTATTGTACCCAGGTAAAACCTGTGTGGTGTTCCGCAAGGGGCCACTCGGATACCTCCTCCAAGACCCGTCAGATGAAGCTCGGCGGATAAAAGACAACACCAAACTTCAGAACAAGTCTGTACCAATGAGGGAGGACCTGGTACATCAGAATGCTCTGACTGTGGTCCGTCACAGAGGAGGGGATGCCTCCGACAGGCGCGAGGTGTAAGGAGAGTACATCCTGCAGTTTGGAAAATATAAAGGAAAATCTTTCCGGTGGCTTCTGGAAAATGATGTTGGGTACACCATGTATCTGATCAAAAGTCTCCAGAAGGAAGAGGCTGCAGGGATCGCCATGGCTGAAAGGCATAGTAAGGATAGCCTGCAGTCATTCGTACAGTATGCCCTCGGTTTTCCGGAGATAAAGTCTCTTCAGGATTATGAGGCCAGCAGAGTGAGTGCTGCAGCAGAAGTCTCCTCTGAAGATGATCAGCTTGTTGGCTTTGGCTTACCATCTAAGAGCACACGGAAGGAGATTTGGGATGGCAGAGGTGATGGCTACGCGGCCTTTATCATGGAAAAGAGCTGCATTCAAGGAACACGGATGTATAAGCTGCAGCAGTACTTGCGCAAGAAGCATCAGTCTGCCTCAGCTACCACAAGGACCTCCACCAAACCCATTGGTAGATAATTTTACTAATATTTTAATAACATTTTGATGTGAAACTAAGTTAATTATTGATTTAATTCTTGCCTGAATCACAGGAATGGATGATGACAAAGAGTTGGAGGAGGCAATGCTGAGTGTCTCACCTGAAAAACTTGAAGCCGACAGCTGTAAGTAAACCATCATGACCTTGACTAAAGGTCAGAAGTGACCGTGCCTATTTTCTGTCTGATATCTCCCCTCTCCTCTGTCTCTGCATAAGTAGTTACTGTGCCAACAGCAGCAGCAGCAGCAGAAGTACCCACACCCAGAGTGCCTTCAGGAGCAAAGACAGGTTTTTAATGAAAGGTTTCAGAACTGGAGTACAATTCTTTTACACGACGAATTGCCCTCCAAAACTGAACCTTAACTTAAACTGTTATATCATGTTGTTCTTGTGTTTGTGTTCTGGCCGTGTTCCGGCCACATTCCTCCGATAGTTCAGTTGTGTGCTGGCATGATATTAACTGCTGTAAGGACTATGAATTGATACCTGCCTTCATGAATTGATACCAACCACAAGGGGTGAGTATGCACTTTTGTCCTTTATGGGTGTTGTATTAAAAGTGATCAAGTAGCACTAGGCACTAACACCTGAATGAATGATTGTTCATTGACTCATATTGCTCCTCCTGCTTCAACAAGTAGAGGTTAGAAGAATAAATTTGTTTAGTTTCTGTTGCAATTAGATATTTTACATTTGTTTAACAATGAGAAACAGGAGAAGTAAGAGTATGGATGTTTGAGTTCCTACTAACACCAACACTCACATACATTGTAAATTATGAAGTGACTAACACGTTTTTCCGTTGTAGCTCCCTCTGCGGCACTGTCCATACCCCCTTCCGACACAACTACTGAACTTCAAGCATCATCAGCTGATGGTAACAAACAACTATAATGTTTTTCATCTGATTAAAGGTTTTGTTTATTGTGTCTAGATAAAAAAGGTTGTTTTTTTTTTCCTGTACCTTGTAGGTGCAGCCTTAAAAGATGAGAAGAGCAAGGTTCCTGTGCCTGTACCAAAGGAGCTGTCGTTTCTACTGAAGGAGACCACAGATCAAACACAAGGGCCTGAGTCAAATCCAGGTACGTCTCCATTTTAATTTAGGATTGGTTTTCAATTAAACTTCTGCTTAATGCATAGATCACTGATGCCAGTATAATATTCACAACCACTTTACACTTTGTCATAATGTCATCTTGTGCAAAACATGCACAACTGAATGACAGAAAGCCTACTTTCCTTTTCAGGGCCCAGCACAAGTGTTGCTTGCACATCTGTGCGCAAAGCTCTCACTTTTGAAGACAGCAATGAAGATGGTGAGAGTGTACAGCATGTGGAAAATCCCTAGATTTTAAAAACTCTTGACATTAATAATGCTGTCTTAACTCTGCTTTTTCATTTTATTTATTCAGTGTATTCAAACAGTAACAATGGAATTTATAATACTTATCAGGGAAGTAACTATTTTGTAAAATCCATCTTTATTTTTAAAGCTCCTTCAGCTCAGCCAGCCATTCCTGTTCCAGTGGCTGGTTATGAGCATGAGCTGAGTACCTGGAACTGCTCACAACACCAGAAGCTGTGGATGAAGACCGAGCTGCAAGATCTGGGGCTGTGGCCTGGGTCTCGACCAGTGCGTAACCCAGGAAACACAATTTCACTCTGGCGTCTCCCTCCACAACCTGAGCTCATAGATACTGTGGCTGAGCTCCCGTCACCAAATTTTTTCCAGCTCCACCCCTTCTTCCTATGGAAACCTGAGAGCAGCATCATGGCCAGGTTGAGGAACAATTATACCTTGCCATGTTTGCGTGCTTGTGCTCTTCCACGTGTGGTCTCTGCTGGTGTGGGCAGGCCTCGAGTGATTGTTGGCACCAGTGGTCAGTATTACATCCTGTCCTCACGACTCTGCTGCAGGGCTTGTCGCAGGAACTGGTTTGCTGACAATCCACGATGGCTGGAGAAACTGCCAAATAGGTTTACCAACCTTCTCCCAGCCTTTCTAACTTACAAAAAGGCCATCTGCAAGTCTGTAATGGATGAGCTGAGGCGCACTGGCAAACCTCCAGCAGACATGGCAAACCAGGTGAACGAACTCATGCATCTTAAGTTTAGACGAGCTCACCTGGCATACCTGCATGCCATAGAATCTGTCTGGGATTCTGTAAATAAGTTATTTTTTACAAGAACATCAACACAGTGTTCACTTTGAGCTCAGCTGTATCTTTATTTGTGTATGCTTACCATAAGCTGCTGGCCTTGAATCTTGTTATTCCTAAAAGACTTCACATAATGAATACAGTCCATGCTTTTTGTATAGGAGTTACAGCTTTTATCTTTTTAACCTTTCTGTTCTATTTATGTTATAATAAATATGACTGCTTGGGAGATAATCCAAGTCTGATGTGTTCTATCTTTGGTTTGGTTATTGCTTTCTGGCTCTATCTACAAAAACAGTTCAATAAGGGGAGATCACATGGAAAGTTTTGATGATTTATTGAAATCAGAAGTTACAGAAATAACTTAAGTGATTCTGCAATTAGACTCCAATAATCCATCATAGCAAAAAGAATCCCAGAGGTGACAGGAGTTAGGACAGGACCCCTCCAGAGTTTAGAAGCTGATAGTGGTGAAGCTGAAGATGGAAGCTTGGATGGGGCCCTGAGTGATCACAATAAGGAGGAGATGGGTTGTAAAAATGAGTCTGAAAGACAGAATGGAAGAAAAGCAATGAGATTTAAAGCATTCAGAATGAGGTTAATTGGCTTAGAGAAGGCAGGCAAGAAAGTGATTGAACAACAGTAATGATGTCAGTATTGAGTTTAACAGCACTGGAAAATGCAGGTGATATAAAGAATAGATAAGCAGGCAGATTAGTGATTACAGAACTTCCTCATGGAACTAACAAATATGCTTAATTTTCATCACAATAAATCTGTTACAGCTTCAGTCTTTGTATTTAAACTGGGTTATCTAGATGACAAAAATAAACTGATGGGAAAAAAGAGGACTTTAATATCTCTGGTATGTATTTCTCAAAAATGTTATGATACCTTTTATTCTTCATTATGTACTTAGTGAAACTATAGGTACACACTGCAGAAAAATAGCTCTCGGTCTGTAACAGTGTATAAGAAGAAAAAAAGCAATGTTCAAAATGAACATTATCCACATTTCCTATAGAAAAACTGGTGTTTATTCTTTGATAATGTAACACAAGCTTTGTCCACAGCAGGACTCGAACCTACGCTCAGACAATAACGTAAATAATCAAGCGATTTTTTCATTGGACAAAAAAGCTGCGATTTGATTGGCTGTTACTGCGTTACACCTATACGCGATGGGCCCCCCGCGTGAGGACTGGGGCTTCTTAGCATCAATACCAAATATGTAAATGTGGCCTGCATAATCAGGGTGTTAAGTCACTTAATGTATGAAGTGCCCCAATAGAAAAGTATTGATAAAATTGAGTCTCCAGTCGCTGCATGCATTGTCAAATAACACAGTAGGCTTGTTGAATTAATGTGCTTGTTTTCTAAATCCAGCAATACCAAATATGTAAATATACCAGGCATAGTCATTTAAAAATGTGTGATCTGTGCCAAATGAACAAATATACTGCATTTCATTGCAATATACTAGAGTATACTGGTAAAATCACCAGAGATGAGTGAGCAGGACAGGAAAGCACAAGATAGGATAACAGCTTGGCCTTGATGGTTTGAGGCCTTCAGGGGCAGCCATCACATCTGTGCATTAGTGTGCTGGAGAAACTGACACGATTCTGACGGGCTAAGAAAAGCACTCAGGCAGAGTGAGGGAGAGAGGGTGTCGTAGATAAAGAGCCTAAAACAAGAACAGGAGATCGACAGAGCTCAGGAGACATGAAATAGGGTCGCGATGCAGAGACAGAGGAGCATGGACACAGAGGTGCACAAACGGGGGCACAAAGGTTTTGACCAGTGCACACAGCTGGCCATTACGTATATATGAAATATAGATTATTCCTGAGTTTCCGCAGCATTAACTAAGGTCTGCACCTGTGTTATTGTGCACACTTTGTGTTCACAGCAGCAAAAGACTGTACGCCGCTGTCACCGTAGCCAGGGGCGCAGCTATGTACTTTCTGAGGTGTATGCGGACACATTTTTAGGCACCGAACCCTCCCCCCCTAATAACAGTCTTGGTGAACCTGTAGTTACATTTCTCCAGGTGCATGTCATTTTTCTTGAAGGCCTTTCACAGCTTCACTGGTGCCGAAAACTAATGCTCGACTATGGCTTTCTGAATACAAGTGGGGCTGCCAGTCATTAGGCAGGATGTGACACAGAGCAGAGGGCAACCAGACAAAAACATCTGCCAGGAACTGGCTTTCATGGGCAATCTATGGAGGTTTGTTCCCCCACTAAAAAATAAGTCAAAATTTCAGGTCCTTAGCTCAAAATCTGAAGTGAGGTATCTCCAAATTTCTGCGTACTCAGAAGTTTTTGTTCATAAGTTGAAATATGGACTTAGCTCTGCCTGGAGAAAAATGTTTTGGTTTTATTTAGTGGCAGAAACAAGCTTCCAGAGAGACCCCCAGTGCACAGTATGTCTCTGCATTACCTGATGCAAATATAACTGTGTGAACATCTTCTTTCCAGATACATAAAATCTTTCATACTGTCGGTGTAACAGAGGTAGCAGAGCACACCAACAGGGCGAGATGGGAGTGTCCCTATGTGACAAATGTCAGAGTGGTTTATTTTCTACAGTGTGAATTTCCAGAGAATAAACATGATCCATCTATGGGGAACAAGAAGACTATAAAAACTCATTTCTGAGCACCTCAGAGACCCATCAAAACACAGCCATGCAAACAATCACCCGCTTTTTAAACCACATCCTTACTCGGGGTCGTGCGGCTGCTCTGTTTCCCTCACATTCAGCAAAGAGCAGATACAGACAGTCAAACACCGTCTCACCAACATGTAACAGCCTCACTGTAACGGGGAGAAGCCCACAGACACAGTGAACACGCAAACTCCACACAGAAGGTTCTCTGTTCATCGTCTCCCCGGAAAACAGGCAGTGCTGATGAAGTGCAGTAAGATGATTAAAAGTCAAAATGAAACATTTAAACACAGTTCATGGCTAAAGCTCCACTTTCTATATTCATATGTTAGAAGGTGTTCTCATCTCAGGTTGATTCCCTGTGCAGCCACCAGAGGGCTCAGCATGACTGTGATAAAACACATGAATGTGGGAGCCAGACACGCTCAGCCTGCTGGAGCCGATTAACAGACTAACAATTGTATATGACTCATAACTGAATGAATGGGGAAACCCAGGTGTCACCTCTGTATTTAGATGAGTTTTGGGAAGAACTGCTCTTGAGTCTTTAGCCTAATTAACATTTAAAGTTAATGATGGAAACTCTCTTGCAGATGTTGTGATTTAACAACCACTGTGATGGTGTCCAGAAGCAAAATTACAAAAGAAACTGTGACCTATGGATCTAACTGTATATACTGTATATACTACATATGATGACTCACATTCAAAAGTCTGTGAATCTTTAACCTTCAGTTGGTTAAAAATGCAGACAGACAATCTCATTAATTAAGTCAAAAACACCCTAAACATGTTCATCACGTGTCAAACATCTCCATGTTGGTCTCATCTGTCCAGAGGACATCGTTCCAGAACTCTTCTGGTTTGTTCAGCTGCAACTTTTCAAACCTAAGCCAGGCTGCCATGTTCTTTTTAGAGAGAAGAGGCTTTCTCCTGGCAACCCTCCAAACAGCCACATTGTACTTGTTCAGTCTGTTTCTAATTGTACTCTCATTAACTTTCACATCTAACATGCTAACTGAGGCCTGTAGAGTCTGAGATGCAGCTCTTGGGTTTTTAAAGTTTCTGAGAGTTGCACAGTCTGACTCTGGGGTGAATTTGCTGGAACGTCCACTCCTGGGAAGACTGTCAGCTGTCTTGGGTGTTTTCCACTTGTAAATTAACCTTCTAATAATTGCTTGGAAATGACCTTATAACCTTTCCCAGATTGATGATCAGCAAGAGTTGCTTGTCTAAGATCACTGCTGATGTCTTTCTTCCTTGACATTTGCTCACACTTGTTGATGATCAGTTAATCGATTGCCTTTGATTAGCAGCACCTGGATGCTACTTTGCCTCTTGATTCCTATGGAAGCATTAAGGGTGTACGAAATATTTCACACACTGCTTCCATATTTTGGCTTAATTTTTATTAAATAAATGACCTGGTGTAATATGTCATATGATGCTGTTCATCTGAGGCTGTATTTAAATTACCTGCTAAGGACCAGATGATTTTTTTTTAAATGTCCTGATACATAAAACCTCAGAATTTAAACACAGTATACTTTCTGTTTCATGACTGTACAATAGAGTATTTTAAACACTCTTCCTCTTGTCTGTGTTTCGTTTTCAGCTGAGCTTCACGTCTGAGATTCCACTCTGCAGGCAAGGGTGAGATTTTCTCTGTTAGTTCTGCCGTGTTGAGTAAACTCTCTCATCCTTCCTTCGTCTGTGTGGTGCTCAGTGTCTCTTAAGTGAGTCAATATTTGCTGCTTACTTGGGTTTAAGCTGTTTTCGCCACTGAATGCAGCCAAAGTGCTTAAATTCTTAGAAATGTGAGATTCAGAAACGCATGTGCACTCATTTACCATAACAGAGTGTTCTGCCCTGTAATCTGTTGAATGTTAATTTAATCTCAGTCTATCAAGTCTTTTATTTTGAAGGTCAGTTTGGGCATGACCTTCAAAAAGAGAAAAAATGTCAACAGAAATGACAGCTTATTTATTTTATTATTTTTTTGTCAATATCGCACACCCCTAGTTGGTTCACATGACTTTGTAACCTCATGTTGTATTTTAGGAAGTTTTATGACAGGCGGCTCCAAAAGTGGAGCTCTGCAGACCCACCTGTGTTTTCGTAACATAGATAAGCAGCTTCAGACCTGCCAGCATTTCACAGTGGACGGTTCTTTTACTGCTGAAGCACAATGAATGTAGGTAAGGAAACCAACAGGAGAGAGAGAATGAACCCACAGTGAAACATGGCTGTGGGAATATTTAAAAGTCTGAGGATGTTTTGGTACTCTGAAGTTCCATCCTGAAGAAGCAGAAGCAACAGCGCTCCATGCTCCATCCTCCTCTTTCTGGTTACCATGGCAAAACTATTTAGTGGGTTTTTCCCCCCTTCCTCTTTTTGCCTTCAAAAACATGTTCCCTGTGCACTTTCATTTGTTCTGCTGCACCATAAATATGTACATATAAAGAAACTTCACATTTTCTTAGAGTGGCCAAATTGTTTTAGTTGATTTATGTAACTTCAGTTTAAAACAGCAGTTTCCCCAAGCCTCTATAATACTGCAGTCCCAGCAGTATTACAGAGGAGCCCAACAATCCAAGGATCCCCTATGAGCGAGCACTCGGCCACAGTGGGAAGGAAAAACTCCCCTTTGAAAGGAAGAAACCTTCGACAGAAGCAGGCTCAGGGATGGGGCAGCCATCTGTCGCGACTGGTTGGCTTAATATACTTGGGGCAATTGCTGTTCTATAAAAAGTACATCTTAAAATTTAGAATACCACTTGAAATAGATTTTATAACACCAATTATATAAATACAAATTTTAGCAGCTTTTCTGAGGTCTTCTGGAGCCAGCACTCTCTGGATGAGAGCTGCCCTTCTTTGGCAGACCATGGAAGAAGGTTGTGGAACTGCAGTCCAGCAGTTGATCCTCGGCCAACAGACAGGACAAGAGCTCTGGCTCCAGAATAAACATTTTAAGGAGCATCTTCCTCAGCTAGATAACTGAAGACTGAAATATCTCCTCCAAAACTTCTGGCAACAAGCATGTGCTCGGTATTTTCTCGTTCTCTTCTTCTTTGCTGCTTTTTTCTTTTTCCTCCTTTCTTCTTCTGACTTCCATCTGTCAGAGAGGCCAGGTTTGGTGTGGTGACCTCGCAGTCAGTATTTCCTTGCTCTCCGCTTTCCATCTTCTTTCTCTTTTTTAACACCAACTACATCAGCACCTCTGCTGGCTATGTGTGCCATCATGGCACAAGCTCAATGCAGCCAGCCTTAAGACAACAACAAAAAAGAAAAAAAAAGAAAATCAACTGTGGCATAACAACAACGCTTTGAACATCCAAATCCATCCAATCATTACCAGCTTCTTACAAAACTCCCACAATTTACTCATTTCAAAACAAACAAACAAACCTCTCAATCTTGACAGTCACTTCAATCGTGCTCACACATCATCTCATTTGATAAAGCTACAAACAACTTAGAAGCTCACAGCTACAGAGCACCTCATGGACTTTGGCCGTGCAGTAGCTCAATACACAGCATCAAAGTGCATCAACGCTACCACACTCACAGTGTCTTGGATGAGTTCACAGGCGTTTCTGGCTAGATTTACGCCCTGGGCGAACCACCCCTTGAACCCCCCCCGCCGCCGCCACTAACACAACAATACGTTACATATTTGTATTATTTTATTATATATAATCTTAAATACAAAAAGGAAACAAGAACAGAGAAAAAAACACAATAAAGAAATACATGAAATACAGTATAGAAATACCAATATAAATTGCACAAATCCTTCAGGTACTAATAACCATGCATGTGAAGTGCAATCTAAAACTTGACTTTTCCAGCCTTCTTTGTTGCAAAATCACATCATCATATCAAATCTGTTGTGCAACTCTATGATTGATGCTGATGACGGCAAGTCCAGAGAGATGCTCCTGTCACACAGTGGACCTCAAGCATGCTTTAATAAGCTTCAGCTTGGAAAAACTCCTCTCTGCTTCAGCTACTGTCACTGGAAGGGTCAAACCAATCCTGACTGCCACTTCTTTCCATATTTTCATGGACTTCAGCTGTTCTGGACTCTTGTCGTGAGAGCTGAGCAAAGAACTTGCGTCTTTCCAATCTGTCAGGCCTGAGCTTGTTAACTTAATTGTCCTCGTAGAAAAGACTTTGCAGCAGAAGCACAAAAGGCTGTTGCTTTTCTCTGAATAGACTAAGCAGCTTCTGGGAATCTTTTCACCATTAACCAATGTCTTCTTCAAATACTGCTGATGGCAACTTCTTCCATTCAACTCATTCCTGGGGAAAACAAAGTCAGCAGGTACCTCACTTGGTCCTCTGCAAACCAGCTGTGTCCCAATTCTGGCAGTCACAACTCAAGGACAATTAGCAGGGTCAGTAGACAGAAGCTCATCCTCAGGGACACCATTTGGTCGTGGGATTTCAGGTTGAGGCATTTCTAATAAAGACAAAATGCTATTGTCATTAGTACATCTTATTTACAGCATTTAATTAGTGTTTACAAAAGTAAAAATTTATGCAAAAACACACACACACACACACACACACACACACACACCAGCCGCATCCTCTCAACATTTACTGTGTTCATGTGTGCAGATCACTTATTCATGGACTTATAAAATACAAGACTTCTATGACATAAATTACGACTGTCTTGGGGACAGGAGGAGGGGAGGTGAAGGAGCGCAGGGGCGCCTAATCAGCGCCGCGCCTCTGTTATTGATCATGTCATATGCACAGCTGTTAAATACAGAAAATGCAACTACAGAAATATTTTCCCACATCGTTTTGGCACCCCCCCTCTTGTGCGGCACCCCTATGCATTGCATATAGTGCATACCCCCTTTTTGCGCCACTGCACTTTATTAACATTTCTTAACATCCTATTAACTAAACACAACACACAACAATTTATTTTAAAAGATATATGATATATGACATGTAGCACATACCTCACAACCTACGGAGGAAGAAAAGAAAAAGAAAAAAAAAAAAAATAGTGGCAGCAGCTACGCAGGTGGTGTGTGGCTTAGTCTGTCAGTCTCTATATTATTAACATCGTTTTTTTTTTTTAACCTTACGTCAGTCAGTCAGTGGTGCCAGAGGGTGGAGTCGATCCTAGGGTTACAAACTGGGGGGCCAGCGCGCACACCACTAAGCTACGCAGGTACTGCCGAAAGAATAATGCTCAACGTGCTATATGAAGATTCCAAAGAGGCAAGTTTTGAAAATCAATAATTCTTTGAAAGGATTCACTAATAGCTTTTGTGAGGCGTTGCTATCACTGCTCTTGTTCCTGTCACTCTTTGCTCCTGTCACTTTGTCAGTCAGTCGCTTACTTCCTCTGTCTGTCAGTGCAGTAGGCTTAGCACTAGGCTACCCAGCCTAGTGCTAGCGTGGCTTACCACCAGGCTGTATAGCCTAGCGGTTAGCGTGCCGGACTCCGACGCAGAAGGCGAGAGTTCGACTCCACCTTGTGGACTGCAAACCTAAACGCATACTTATGTGTCTGCTTTGTAATGCCCGCGGGGGCCCCGCTTCCCATTCATTCTCTATGGTAGTGCTAAACCACTACGGATGAAATATATTTTTGGCCACTATGACCCTTGTGGCGCTGTTGTGGATGCGGTACTTCTAAAAATTTCCGCTTTGAAACTTTTGCCGAGACAGGACAGTTAAGCCACTGCTCGCTACAGCAATCAGTGCCCCGTATTCATTTATTAAGGTAAGAAATGGTGTGCAAGCATTTGAATTTGTACAAGGCGCTATTTGAACACGAATAAGCCTTTCAAATGATTGACTTGGGATTGTGTGGCTTTTCCTACACTGGCCTTTAATAAGAGAGCAAGCTGTTGCTGCTGTTTTGAATGCAAAGCTTTCTTGCTTTGCATTTCCATAGATATATTGTGTCATTTCCCAGAGTTCAAGAACAAGAAAGTGTTGATCTTATTCTTTGTTCAGATGTTGTGTGAACAGGGTGTGTGTAAGCCCTGGAATCTCTCTCAACAACTAATGCACCTGTAAAATGTCAATTATGCAGCACTAACACTGTGTTGTGCTGTGTCTTGTGATGTCATGTGCTGATGCAGGTGGATGCGACCATGGCACACACAACTGTATTACTGTAGGTATTCTATGACACTGATTGGCAGGTTTTCTCCCTCTCTGCTCTCCACTACAGATTTCCTCCATCCTGGCTCCCTTTCTGCAAAGATGTTGGAGGAAGATCAGTTAGAGCGGGAAGAATGTGGGCAAAAATCAGCTGGATGCGTGGAAGCCGTTCCTCCTGTGTGAGTGATGTTTGAAAGAGTGTGCAGCCACAGAGCAACACTGTCACCAGACTGACTGTTTGTGTTCTGCTCTTTCACTTGTGTTGTCTCTCTTTAATTCTTGCTTTCCTCTGGCTGCCTCTTGTGTTTCTATTCATAGACATACACAAGCAGACGCCGCATCGAGCGGGCCGGCCCGTTGCTGTGACACATCAACGCAGAGCCGCCATATTGCATGTGGCAGATGTGCGCTGTAAACGAATCCAAGTCAATGGACTGAACTTCATGAAGCGCCTTTCTACAAACTTCTGTAAGATCATGTGTCTCACTCGCACATTCAAACATGCACTTTCTCTCATAATTATACATGTTCAATAATCCAGGTATGTGAGGGTGCAGCAGCAGCAAACCAGCGTCTGTATTTCTTTGGCTTTTATGAGTGTTTACAGCTGTTTGTAAAGCTCTTACGCTCTACAAGAACCACATCCTCACATGGAGATATGACATCTGCAGGTTTACCAATGAAAAAAAATACCTTTTTATATTGACTGATTTTTAGCAATTTCAGTATTCTTAATGAAAACCTTTAAGACAAAATATGAACAAAGGTTACAAATTCAAATAAGACACTGCAATAGACACTGATCTGCTTTATTTTCTTTTAGCAATGCAACTGGTTACTACAATTCTAGATCCATGTTTTATTGCATAGAATCCAATTTTAGGCTCAAAAAGTCAAAGCAAAAAAGAGCTCCTTCCAACCTTTGTAAAGTGCTTCGTAAATGAAAAGTATTATTAGAATCACACAAATGCAGAAACCGAGTGAGGAGCAGACAGCGGCAAACAGAAGGTGTGAAGATCAGCCACAGCTTTGCAGCCTTTTCACAGCAGTGCGGGATTATCAAGTTGAGTGCTTCCACATTTTACTGACATCTAAAAAGACCTCAAACACACACATCCTTTTGTAGCCAATTATTCAATAAGCACATTCCTACTCATTCCATTTATGCATGCGTGGAAGGTTTTAGGCCTTTTGACCTATTCTTGGAATTCCACTAGGGCTGCAACACTTCCTTGAATAACTCAAATAACAAAAGAATTGATAGTTGCAGCCCTACATCACACACACTTCATGCTTTAAGGCTGCTGCTGACACCAACACTACAAACTGATGTGTTCAAAGGAATTTCATCAGAGTGCTGCTGCTGCTGCTGCTTGTGTGATTACAGATGCAGAGTCGGGTTGCCCAGGCTGCCCCTGAACACATCCTAAAGCCTTCAGCCTGCAGCAGTCACAAGGAGGTGTGCTGCTGCCTCTGCTGCCTCTGCTGCTGCTGCTCCTGCTGCTCCTGCTGCTCCTGTGAAAGAAGATGATGTCACTGCTGCTCCACACACGCAAACGCATTTGGATGGACCACTTGACGGAGACGCAGCTTTTTCTTAGACATGGGAAACTCTGACATCTCCTCAAACCTGGACTCACACATCAAGCACACATTGAAGTCCAGACATGCAAACAGAAGGTCAAGCACTTTCTCACTCACTTCTCAGTGCTTCCACACATTTACGCTCTTTCTGTTGTCCTGGCTGGATGTATGAGGATCTTTATAACGCCAAACATCAATTGAAGACAGTCTGACCGCTTTCCTTAGTTTGCTTCATGTAAATAATGACTTTGAGCTTCATTGCCTAAAACTGATGTCTGAGTGTCTCAAGTCTTGTTAAAGTGTTTGACATCAATAAAGTTTTTGCCACAGTTTAGGAGCATTTCCTTTTTGAAGTCATTGTTGAGTCAACATCACGCTGATGCCCTGCAACAAGCTCCCTTTTTATTGAGGATTTTCTTATTTATGCTTAACTGCATACAAAATCTTTTAGAAGCTTTCCACGCACAAACATCAGCGTTGCTTTCATGGAAACATGGATCATGTGATCTAAGATCAGCCTTCACTCATAGACGATGCTTCTGACAGCCACAGCACAGTTATGAATTCATGAATACAAGCACACTTTTACTCCTTAACATTGAATTAGAAATGGCCGACTTTCAGCAGCTGTCGGTGTGCCACTCGGAAATGTACACCTCACTCTGGAGGAGGCTGCAAAACTTTGGCAAAGGACCTCAATGGAAGTGAAGCTCTGCTGAGCAGTGTCAGTCATACTGAGGTGAGCTGCTCAGGACATCCTCACCTCAGTCAGTCAGCCCTGGTCTTTATGCTGCTCTTCACCTCAGTTAGTGACACTGTCTTTCAAGTGGCTCCATCATCACAGACCTGCAACACTTACAATAAACTCATACTCATGACCATTGCTCTACAATTGCAAAATATTCGTCCAAAACCACTGCTTCACCTCTTACATGCAGTCTAAGATTGCTTGGACATCTTTAAAAGCACCACATCTGAGCGGGCTGCTGGAGGGAATGAGGCCGGCACATGCCGTGTTGCTTGGCGCTTTCTTTGCCTGCCGCCGCACGCTGTCTGTCTCGTATGGCCCGCACATACAACCAACAAGCAAACAAAACCACATCTTTGTACACTCTCCAGACTTTTGATGCAAACAATAAGGCAATTTTGGACCAAGACTTACTCTGCTCTCATTGTGGATCGCCCTTTCTCTCATGCCAGTGACTTCAAACATGATGCTGCGCTGTGACCCAGCTTGCAGATTACATGCAACAAAAAAAAAACAACAGGATCACAGGTGGATGCAAACAAGAAACAACCACAAAAAGCACATCACATTACTTTCAGAAGTCACCCACCACAACTTGGATCACTTGCTCACGCTCCATCCCATCCACAGGAAAACCCTTGACCTCTATGATCCGCTCCCCTGCGTCAAGCACACCTACACACACACACACACACACACACACACAAACAGAAATATGGGCCAAAAAAAAGAAAGGCTTTCACATCTCTTCATCTTCTATTTCAGGTCTTTTCAATCCCTTTGACGGGGAAGAAAAAAAGCTCTGCACACCAGCAAGGCTCCTGGATAAGAATTACATTTAATGAAAAGAAAAAACTTTCAAGACGCTAACGCTTCCAGCTACAGCTGGCCTTCCTCACACTTGACAAGCAATGCAGGGAACACCTTATTTATACAGGCCCACATCTAAAAAGGCTCATGTGATTGGAGGTGGCTTCTAAGCAAATAAGAAAAAAGAGGAGCAGCAACATCTAACAACAAACCTCTACAAAATCAGGACATAAGCACTATCATTCAGAAAGAAAGAAATATTCATATGGAACTATATTAAGTGCCAATAAACAATCAAGGGACATAATCAATAAGGAGTAATGACTAAATACACATGTGTATCATCCTCACAGCCTTATGCAGGTACCACCACTTTCCCTTTGGATACTCAACACACCTCCTACTACACTCTTGTGTTTGGCTCCATTCTTTTCACAGCCTCATCACAAATCAGACACCTTTGCTTTTTGCTTTTTTTTTGGAATGCTATTGCTACGAGCAAATCCTTGTCCGTCTTGCGTTTAAGCCTGTCTATCCTGATTCTTGCTTAAACATGTAGTGTGTATTAAGGCGCGCGGGGGAGGGGGGTAAACAAACGAAAAAAGGAAGAAAGGAAGAAGAGGAAGAAAAAAAAGAAAAAAAGAACACCACCAGGTGGCCTTCCTAGTGGTGGGTAGCGGCGCGTGATCCTTGTGTGGTGGCACACACAAGGACCGCCTCCACAAAGCGGCCACTGTAAGCAGACCGCTGTGTAGAGTGTCTGGCACTACACGGGTGTGTGGGCGCCAGCTTCTTCCTTCTACATTGACTGATGAGAGCGGGGCCTGCAGCAGCAGCACCTTGTAGATTTGACTTGATTCATTTTTTGACCTGAAAACACCATGCCATGTGCTGTCAAATCTTGTCATCTCCAAAAGGGCTAATCCTGCACTTCTGTTCATTCTTATAGCCATGGCTGCAGTGCAGGTGCATAATCTACCTGAGTGAGAGCCAGAACAAAGTCCAATTTTCTTTTGGTTCTTGCTGCTGAGGCCTCTTTGAAGCACTGAAAGGTCCCTCATTGTTTATTATTCTTGAATTAGGTTTATAAAGCACAATCTGGCCTTCAAAGAGAAAAGACTTGAAGTTGGACATCACACACGCACACACACACACACACACACGTGCACATGCATGCCCGTGCACACATATACACACATACACGATGATCCAACATCAATAGTGACACACACTTATTATTTCGGGAGCAACAAAACCTTGCAGAAAGCAGTAAAAAGTCTGTCATTTTGATGCATGCATTGAATGGTAAAAAAAGTAGCGCCACCTGGTGGACAAATATAAAAATCAAAAATTCAAAGTCAGTAAAATCAAATCTTAATGAAAAAGATTGCATTGGTTTATGTGAAGATAAACGTAGATAAATGCAATTTTCAGTGGTTTTGAATGGGACATTTTGTGTCCCTAGGATAACGAGTGTGAGGAAAGAAGGAAGAAAGGAGGAAGAGGAAGAAAAATTTTAAAAAATAACGCCACCAGGTGGCGGGTAGCGGCAGGTGATCCTTGTGTGGCGGCACACACAAAGGACCGCCTCCACAAAGCGGCCGCTGTAAGCAGCCGGCTGTGTAGAGTTTCTGGCACCACACGGCTGTGTGGCGCCAGAGGGGGGAGTCGAACTCTCGCTCCGGTGTTGCGGAGTCTGCCGCGCTCTCCCCTAGGCCACCAGCTACTACCGAAAGAAGGGGACTCAAGGCGCTATTTGAAGTTGGACGTTCCAGTGGTGGGCGGGGCTATGAGCTGAGTGGCTGTGTTAGCTTTGGCACAGCTAACCTGTTTGAGCTGCTCTTGCTGTTTTCCATGCCTTAAAGCTTTGTATTGATCGTCGTGCTAGGTAAGAATGCTGTTTGTATGTATATTGTTTTGTTGCTATGATGTTCCACTATGAGCTTGTAATGTGTTGCATTGTTGAAGGCTTATATTGAATTGTGAAGCGCTAATCGCGGGGAAGTAGCACTTGGGCTAATTAGCCAGCCCGTTGAGTGGGCTTTTCCCAAATGAGTTGGCCTGTGATTCGGAGGTCCTTGCTACTGTATTAAGATGCTATTGGTTAAGGTAAGAAATGGTGTGCAAGCATTTGAATTTGTACAAGGCGCTATTTGAACACGAATAAGCCTTTCAAATGATTGACTTGGGATTGTGTGGCTTTTCCTACACTGGCCTTTAATAAGAGAGCAAGCTGTTGCTGCTGTTTTGAATGCAAAGCTTTCTTGCTTTGCATTTCCATAGATATATTGTGTCATTTCCCAGAGTTCAAGAACAAGAAAGTGTTGATCTTATTCTTTGTTCAGATGTTGTGTGAACAGGGTGTGTGTAAGCCCTGGAATCTCTCTCAACAACTAATGCACCTGTAAAAAGTCAATTATGCAGCACTAACACTGTGTTGTGCTGTGTCTTGTGATGTCATGTGCTGATGCAGGTGGATGCGACCATGGCACACACAACTGTAGTACTGTAGGTATTCTATGACACTGATTGGCAGGTTTTCTCCCTCTCTGCTCTCCACTACAGATTTCCTCCATCCTGGCTCCCTTTCTGCAAAGATGTTGGAGGAAGATCAGTTAGAGCGGGAAGAATGTGGGCAAAAATCAGCTGGATGCGTGGAAGCCGTTCCTCCTGTGTGAGTGATGTTTGAAAGAGTGTGCAGCCACAGAGCAACACTGTCACCAGACTGACTGTTTGTGTTCTGCTCTTTCACTTGTGTTGTCTCTCTTTAATTCTTGCTTTCCTCTGGCTGCCTCTTGTGTTTCTATTCATAGACATACACAAGCAGACGCCGCATCGAGCGGGCCGGCCCGTTGCTGTGACACATCAACGCAGAGCCGCCATATTGCATGTGGCAGATGTGCGCTGTAAACGAATCCAAGTCAATGGACTGAACTTCATGAAGCGCCTTTCTACAAACTTCTGTAAGATCATGTGTCTCACTCGCACATTCAAACATGCACTTTCTCTCATAATTATACATGTTCAATAATCCAGGTATGTGAGGGTGCAGCAGCAGCAAACCAGCGTCTGTATTTCTTTGGCTTTTATGAGTGTTTACAGCTGTTTGTAAAGCTCTTACGCTCTACAAGAACCACATCCTCACATGGAGATATGACATCTGCAGGTTTACCAATGAAAAAAAATACCTTTTTATATTGACTGATTTTTAGCAATTTCAGTATTCTTAATGAAAATCTTTAAGACAAAATATGAACAAAGGTTACAAATTCAAATAAGACACTGCAATAGACACTGATCTGCTTTATTTTCTTTTAGCAATGCAACTGGTTACTACAATTCTAGATCCATGTTTTATTGCATAGAATCCAATTTTAGGCTCAAAAAGTCAAAGCAAAAAAGAGCTCCTTCCAACCTTTGTAAAGTGCTTCGTAAATGAAAAGTATTATTAGAATCACACAAATGCAGAAACCGAGTGAGGAGCAGACAGCGGCAAACAGAAGGTGTGAAGATCAGCCACAGCTTTGCAGCCTTTTCACAGCAGTGCGGGATTATCAAGTTGAGTGCTTCCACATTTTACTGACATCTAAAAAGACCTCAAACACACACATCCTTTTGTAGCCAATTATTCAATAAGCACATTCCTACTCATTCCATTTATGCATGCGTGGAAGGTTTTAGGCCTTTTGACCTATTCTTGGAATTCCACTAGGGCTGCAACACTTCCTTGAATAACTCAAATAACAAAAGAATTGATAGTTGCAGCCCTACATCACACACACTTCATGCTTTAAGGCTGCTGCTGACACCAACACTACAAACTGATGTGTTCAAAGGAATTTCATCAGAGTGCTGCTGCTGCTGCTGCTTGTGTGATTACAGATGCAGAGTCGTGTTGCCCAGGCTGCCCCTGAACACATCCTAAAGCCGTCAGCCTGCAGCAGTCACAAGGAGGTGTGCTGCTGCCTCTGCTGCCTCTGCTGCTGCTGCTCCTGCTGCTCCTGCTGCTCCTGTGACAGAAGATGATGTCACTGCTGCTCCACACACGCAAACGCATTTGGATGGACCACTTGACGGAGACGCAGCTTTTTCTTAGACATGGGAAACTCTGACATCTCCTCAAACCTGGACTCACACATCAAGCACACATTGAAGTCCAGACATGCAAACAGAAGGTCAAGCACTTTCTCACTCACTTCTCAGTGCTTCCACACATTTACGCTCTTTCTGTTGTCCTGGCTGGATGTATGAGGATCTTTATAACGCCAAACATCAATTGAAGACAGTCTGAGCGCTTTCCTTAGTTTGCTTCATGTAAATAATGACTTTGAGCTTCATTGCCTAAAACTGATGTCTGAGTGTCTCAAGTCTTGTTAAAGTGTTTGACATCAATAAAGTTTTTGCCACAGTTTAGGAGCATTTCCTTTTTGAAGTCATTGTTGAGTCAACATCACGCTGATGCCCTGCAACAAGCTCCCTTTTTATTGAGGATTTTCTTATTTATGCTTAACTGCATACAAAATCTTTTAGAAGCTTTCCACGCACAAACATCAGCGTTGCTTTCATGGAAACATGGATCATGTGATCTAAGATCAGCCTTCACTCATAGACGATGCTTCTGACAGCCACAGCACAGTTATGAATTCATGAATACAAGCACACTTTTACTCCTTAACATTGAATTAGAAATGGCCGACTTTCAGCAGCTGTCGGTGTGCCACTCGGAAATGTACACCTCACTCTGGAGGAGGCTGCAAAACTTTGGCAAAGGACCTCAATGGAAGTGAAGCTCTGCTGAGCAGTGTCAGTCATACTGAGGTGAGCTGCTCAGGACATCCTCACCTCAGTCAGTCAGCCCTGGTCTTTATGCTGCTCTTCACCTCAGTTAGTGACACTGTCTTTCAAGTGGCTCCATCATCACAGACCTGCAACACTTACAATAAACTCATACTCATGACCATTGCTCTACAATTGCAAAATATTCGTCCAAAACCACTGCTTCCCCTCTTACATGCAGTCTAAGATTGCTTGGACATCTTTAAAAGCACCACATCTGAGCGGGCTGCTGGAGGGAATGAGGCCGGCACATGCCGTGTTGCTTGGCGCTTTCTTTGCCTGCCGCCGCACGCTGTCTGTCTCGTATGGCCCGCACATACAACCAACAAGCAAACAAAACCACATCTTTGTACACTCTCCAGACTTTTGATGCAAACAATAAGGCAATTTTGGACCAAGACTTACTCTGCTCTCATTGTGGATCGCCCTTTCTCTCATGCCAGTGACTTCAAACATGATGCTGCGCTGTGACCCAGCTTGCAGATTACATGCAACAAAAAAAAACCAACAGGATCACAGGTGGATGCAAACAAGAAACAACCACAAAAAGCACATCACATTACTTTCAGAAGTCACCCACCACAACTTGGATCACTTGCTCACGCTCCATCCCATCCACAGGAAAACCCTTGACCTCTATGATCCGCTCCCCTGCGTCAAGCACACCTACACACACACACACACACAAACAGAAATATGGGCCAAAAAAAAGAAAGGCTTTCACATCTCTTCATCTTCTATTTCAGGTCTTTTCAATCCCTTTGACGGGGAAGAAAAAAAGCTCTGCACACCAGCAAGGCTCCTGGATAAGAATTACATTTAATGAAAAGAAAAAACTTTCAAGGCGCTAACGCTTCCAGCTACAGCTGGCCTTCCTCACACTTGACAAGCAATGCAGGGAACACCTTATTTATACAGGCCCACATCTAAAAAGGCTCATGTGATTGGAGGTGGCTTCTAAGCAAATAAGAAAAAAGAGGAGCAGCAACATCTAACAACAAACCTCTACAAAATCAGGACATAAGCACTATCATTCAGAAAGAAAGAAATATTCATATGGAACTATATTAAGTGCCAATAAACAATCAAGGGACATAATCAATAAGGAGTAATGACTAAATACACATGTGTATCATCCTCACAGCCTTATGCAGGTACCACCACTGTAATACCACCATTGTATTACTGTAGGTATTCTATGACACTGATTGGCAGGTTTTCTCCCTCTCTGCTCTCCACTACAGATTTCCTCCATCCTGGCTCCCTTTCTGCAAAGATGTTGGAGGAAGATCAGTTAGAGCGGGAAGAATGTGGGCAAAAATCAGCTGGATGCGTGGAAGCCGTTCCTCCTGTGTGAGTGATGTTTGAAAGAGTGTGCAGCCACAGAGCAACACTGTCACCAGACTGACTGTTTGTGTTCTGCTCTTTCACTTGTGTTGTCTCTCTTTAATTCTTGCTTTCCTCTGGCTGCCTCTTGTGTTTCTATTCATAGACATACACAAGCAGACGCCGCATCGAGCGGGCCGGCCCGTTGCTGTGACACATCAACGCAGAGCCGCCATATTGCATGTGGCAGATGTGCGCTGTAAACGAATCCAAGTCAATGGACTGAACTTCATGAAGCGCCTTTCTACAAACTTCTGTAAGATCATGTGTCTCACTCGCACATTCAAGCATGCACTTTCTCTCATAATTATACATGTTCAATAATCCAGGTATGTGAGGGTGCAGCAGCAGCAAACCAGCGTCTGTATTTCTTTGGCTTTTATGAGTGTTTACAGCTGTTTGTAAAGCTCTTACGCTCTACAAGAACCACATCCTCACATGGAGATATGACATCTGCAGGTTTACCAATGAAAAAAAATACCTTTTTATATTGACTGATTTTTAGCAATTTCAGTATTCTTAATGAAAATCTTTAAGACAAAATATGAACAAAGGTTACAAATTCAAATAAGACACTGCAATAGACACTGATCTGCTTTATTTTCTTTTAGCAATGCAACTGGTTACTACAATTCTAGATCCATGTTTTATTGCATAGAATCCAATTTTAGGCTCAAAAAGTCAAAGCAAAAAAGAGCTCCTTCCAACCTTTGTAAAGTGCTTCGTAAATGAAAAGTATTATTAGAATCACACAAATGCAGAAACCGAGTGAGGAGCAGACAGCGGCAAACAGAAGGTGTGAAGATCAGCCACAGCTTTGCAGCCTTTTCACAGCAGTGCGGGATTATCAAGTTGAGTGCTTCCACATTTTACTGACATCTAAAAAGACCTCAAACACACACATCCTTTTGTAGCCAATTATTCAATAAGCACATTCCTACTCATTCCATTTATGCATGCGTGGAAGGTTTTAGGCCTTTTGACCTATTCTTGGAATTCCACTAGGGCTGCAACACTTCCTTGAATAACTCAAATAACAAAAGAATTGATAGTTGCAGCCCTACATCACACACACTTCATGCTTTAAGGCTGCTGCTGACACCAACACTACAAACTGATGTGTTCAAAGGAATTTCATCAGAGTGCTGCTGCTGCTGCTGCTTGTGTGATTACAGATGCAGAGTCGTGTTGCCCAGGCTGCCCCTGAACACATCCTAAAGCCTTCAGCCTGCAGCAGTCACAAGGAGGTGTGCTGCTGCCTCTGCTGCTGCTGCTCCTGCTGCTCCTGCTGCTCCTGTGAAAGAAGATGATGTCACTGCTGCTCCACACACGCAAACGCATTTGGATGGACCACTTGACGGAGACGCAGCTTTTTCTTAGACATGGGAAACTCTGACATCTCCTCAAACCTGGACTCACACATCAAGCACACATTGAAGTCCAGACATGCAAACAGAAGGTCAAGCACTTTCTCACTCACTTCTCAGTGCTTCCACACATTTACGCTCTTTCTGTTGTCCTGGCTGGATGTATGAGGATCTTTATAACGCCAAACATCAATTGAAGACAGTCTGACCGCTTTCCTTAGTTTGCTTCATGTAAATAATGACTTTGAGCTTCATTGCCTAAAACTGATGTCTGAGTGTCTCAAGTCTTGTTAAAGTGTTTGACATCAATAAAGTTTTTGCCACAGTTTAGGAGCATTTCCTTTTTGAAGTCATTGTTGAGTCAACATCACGCTGATGCCCTGCAACAAGCTCCCTTTTTATTGAGGATTTTCTTATTTATGCTTAACTGCATACAAAATCTTTTAGAAGCTTTCCACGCACAAACATCAGCGTTGCTTTCATGGAAACATGGATCATGTGATCTAAGATCAGCCTTCACTCATAGACGATGCTTCTGACAGCCACAGCACAGTTATGAATTCATGAATACAAGCACACTTTTACTCCTTAACATTGAATTAGAAATGGCCGACTTTCAGCAGCTGTCGGTGTGCCACTCGGAAATGTACACCTCACTCTGGAGGAGGCTGCAAAACTTTGGCAAAGGACCTCAATGGAAGTGAAGCTCTGCTGAGCAGTGTCAGTCATACTGAGGTGAGCTGCTCAGGACATCCTCACCTCAGTCAGTCAGCCCTGGTCTTTATGCTGCTCTTCACCTCAGTTAGTGACACTGTCTTTCAAGTGGCTCCATCATCACAGACCTGCAACACTTACAATAAACTCATACTCATGACCATTGCTCTACAATTGCAAAATATTCGTCCAAAACCACTGCTTCACCTCTTACATGCAGTCTAAGATTGCTTGGACATCTTTAAAAGCACCACATCTGAGCGGGCTGCTGGAGGGAATGAGGCCGGCACATGCCGTGTTGCTTGGCGCTTTCTTTGCCTGCCGCCGCACGCTGTCTGTCTCGTATGGCCCGCACATACAACCAACAAGCAAACAAAACCACATCTTTGTACACTCTCCAGACTTTTGATGCAAACAATAAGGCAATTTTGGACCAAGACTTACTCTGCTCTCATTGTGGATCGCCCTTTCTCTCATGCCAGTGACTTCAAACATGATGCTGCGCTGTGACCCAGCTTGCAGATTACATGCAACAAAAAAAAACCAACAGGATCACAGGTGGATGCAAACAAGAAACAACCACAAAAAGCACATCACATTACTTTCAGAAGTCACCCACCACAACTTGGATCACTTGCTCACGCTCCATCCCATCCACAGGAAAACCCTTGACCTCTATGATCCGCTCCCCTGCGTCAAGCACACCTACACACACACACACACACACACACACACAAACAGAAATATGGGCCAAAAAAAAGAAAGGCTTTCACATCTCTTCATCTTCTATTTCAGGTCTTTTCAATCCCTTTGACGGGGAAGAAAAAAAGCTCTGCACACCAGCAAGGCTCCTGGATAAGAATTACATTTAATGAAAAGAAAAAACTTTCAAGACGCTAACGCTTCCAGCTACAGCTGGCCTTCCTCACACTTGACAAGCAATGCAGGGAACACCTTATTTATACAGGCCCACATCTAAAAAGGCTCATGTGATTGGAGGTGGCTTCTAAGCAAATAAGAAAAAAGAGGAGCAGCAACATCTAACAACAAACCTCTACAAAATCAGGACATAAGCACTATCATTCAGAAAGAAAGAAATATTCATATGGAACTATATTAAGTGCCAATAAACAATCAAGGGACATAATCAATAAGGAGTAATGACTAAATACACATGTGTATCATCCTCACAGCCTTATGCAGGTACCACCACTGTAATACCACCATTGTATTACTGTAGGTATTCTATGACACTGATTGGCAGGTTTTCTCCCTCTCTGCTCTCCACTACAGATTTCCTCCATCCTGGCTCCCTTTCTGCAAAGATGTTGGAGGAAGATCAGTTAGAGCGGGAAGAATGTGGGCAAAAATCAGCTGGATGCGTGGAAGCCGTTCCTCCTGTGTGAGTGATGTTTGAAAGAGTGTGCAGCCACAGAGCAACACTGTCACCAGACTGACTGTTTGTGTTCTGCTCTTTCACTTGTGTTGTCTCTCTTTAATTCTTGCTTTCCTCTGGCTGCCTCTTGTGTTTCTATTCATAGACATACACAAGCAGACGCCGCATCGAGCGGGCCGGCCCGTTGCTGTGACACATCAACGCAGAGCCGCCATATTGCATGTGGCAGATGTGCGCTGTAAACGAATCCAAGTCAATGGACTGAACTTCATGAAGCGCCTTTCTACAAACTTCTGTAAGATCATGTGTCTCACTCGCACATTCAAACATGCACTTTCTCTCATAATTATACATGTTCAATAATCCAGGTATGTGAGGGTGCAGCAGCAGCAAACCAGCGTCTGTATTTCTTTGGCTTTTATGAGTGTTTACAGCTGTTTGTAAAGCTCTTACGCTCTACAAGAACCACATCCTCACATGGAGATATGACATCTGCAGGTTTACCAATGAAAAAAAATACCTTTTTATATTGACTGATTTTTAGCAATTTCAGTATTCTTAATGAAAATCTTTAAGACAAAATATGAACAAAGGTTACAAATTCAAATAAGACACTGCAATAGACACTGATCTGCTTTATTTTCTTTTAGCAATGCAACTGGTTACTACAATTCTAGATCCATGTTTTATTGCATAGAATCCAATTTTAGGCTCAAAAAGTCAAAGCAAAAAAGAGCTCCTTCCAACCTTTGTAAAGTGCTTCGTAAATGAAAAGTATTATTAGAATCACACAAATGCAGAAACCGAGTGAGGAGCAGACAGCGGCAAACAGAAGGTGTGAAGATCAGCCACAGCTTTGCAGCCTTTTCACAGCAGTGCGGGATTATCAAGTTGAGTGCTTCCACATTTTACTGACATCTAAAAAGACCTCAAACACACACATCCTTTTGTAGCCAATTATTCAATAAGCACATTCCTACTCATTCCATTTATGCATGCGTGGAAGGTTTTAGGCCTTTTGACCTATTCTTGGAATTCCACTAGGGCTGCAACACTTCCTTGAATAACTCAAATAACAAAAGAATTGATAGTTGCAGCCCTACATCACACACACTTCATGCTTTAAGGCTGCTGCTGACACCAACACTACAAACTGATGTGTTCAAAGGAATTTCATCAGAGTGCTGCTGCTGCTGCTTGTGTGATTACAGATGCAGAGTCGTGTTGCCCAGGCTGCCCCTGAACACATCCTAAAGCCTTCAGCCTGCAGCAGTCACAAGGAGGTGTGCTGCTGCCTCTGCTGCTGCTGCTGCTCCTGCTGCTCCTGCTGCTCCTGTGAAAGAAGATGATGTCACTGCTGCTCCACACACGCAAACGCATTTGGATGGACCACTTGACGGAGACGCAGCTTTTTCTTAGACATGGGAAACTCTGACATCTCCTCAAACCTGGACTCACACATCAAGCACACATTGAAGTCCAGACATGCAAACAGAAGGTCAAGCACTTTCTCACTCACTTCTCAGTGCTTCCACACATTTACGCTCTTTCTGTTGTCCTGGCTGGATGTATGAGGATCTTTATAACGCCAAACATCAATTGAAGACAGTCTGACCGCTTTCCTTAGTTTGCTTCATGTAAATAATGACTTTGAGCTTCATTGCCTAAAACTGATGTCTGAGTGTCTCAAGTCTTGTTAAAGTGTTTGACATCAATAAAGTTTTTGCCACAGTTTAGGAGCATTTCCTTTTTGAAGTCATTGTTGAGTCAACATCACGCTGATGCCCTGCAACAAGCTCCCTTTTTATTGAGGATTTTCTTATTTATGCTTAACTGCATACAAAATCTTTTAGAAGCTTTCCACGCACAAACATCAGCGTTGCTTTCATGGAAACATGGATCATGTGATCTAAGATCAGCCTTCACTCATAGACGATGCTTCTGACAGCCACAGCACAGTTATGAATTCATGAATACAAGCACACTTTTACTCCTTAACATTGAATTAGAAATGGCCGACTTTCAGCAGCTGTCGGTGTGCCACTCGGAAATGTACACCTCACTCTGGAGGAGGCTGCAAAACTTTGGCAAAGGACCTCAATGGAAGTGAAGCTCTGCTGAGCAGTGTCAGTCATACTGAGGTGAGCTGCTCAGGACATCCTCACCTCAGTCAGTCAGCCCTGGTCTTTATGCTGCTCTTCACCTCAGTTAGTGACACTGTCTTTCAAGTGGCTCCATCATCACAGACCTGCAACACTTACAATAAACTCATACTCATGACCATTGCTCTACAATTGCAAAATATTCGTCCAAAACCACTGCTTCACCTCTTACATGCAGTCTAAGATTGCTTGGACATCTTTAAAAGCACCACATCTGAGCGGGCTGCTGGAGGGAATGAGGCCGGCACATGCCGTGTTGCTTGGCGCTTTCTTTGCCTGCCGCCGCACGCTGTCTGTCTCGTATGGCCCGCACATACAACCAACAAGCAAACAAAACCACATCTTTGTACACTCTCCAGACTTTTGATGCAAACAATAAGGCAATTTTGGACCAAGACTTACTCTGCTCTCATTGTGGATCGCCCTTTCTCTCATGCCAGTGACTTCAAACATGATGCTGCGCTGTGACCCAGCTTGCAGATTACATGCAAAAAAAAAAACCAACAGGATCACAGGTGGATGCAAACAAGAAACAACCACAAAAAGCACATCACATTACTTTCAGAAGTCACCCACCACAACTTGGATCACTTGCTCACGCTCCATCCCATCCACAGGAAAACCCTTGACCTCTATGATCCGCTCCCCTGCGTCAAGCACACCTACACACACACACACACACACACACACACACACAAACAGAAATATGGGCCAAAAAAAAGAAAGGCTTTCACATCTCTTCATCTTCTATTTCAGGTCTTTTCAATCCCTTTGACGGGGAAGAAAAAAAGCTCTGCACACCAGCAAGGCTCCTGGATAAGAATTACATTTAATGAAAAGAAAAAACTTTCAAGACGCTAACGCTTCCAGCTACAGCTGGCCTTCCTCACACTTGACAAGCAATGCAGGGAACACCTTATTTATACAGGCCCACATCTAAAAAGGCTCATGTGATTGGAGGTGGCTTCTAAGCAAATAAGAAAAAAGAGGAGCAGCAACATCTAACAACAAACCTCTACAAAATCAGGACATAAGCACTATCATTCAGAAAGAAAGAAATATTCATATGGAACTATATTAAGTGCCAATAAACAATCAAGGGACATAATCAATAAGGAGTAATGACTAAATACACATGTGTATCATCCTCACAGCCTTATGCAGGTACCACCACTTTCCCTTTGGATACTCAACACACCTCCTACTACACTCTTGTGTTTGGCTCCATTCTTTTCACAGCCTCATCACAAATCAGACACCTTTGCTTTTTGCTTTTTTTTTGGAATGCTATTGCTACGAGCAAATCCTTGTCCGTCTTGCGTTTAAGCCTGTCTATCCTGATTCTTGCTTAAACATGTAGTGTGTATTAAGGCGCGCGGGGGAGGGGGGTAAACAAACGAAAGAAGGAAGAAAGGAAGAAGAGGAAGAAAAAAAAGAAAAAAAGAACACCACCAGGTGGCCTTCCTAGTGGTGGGTAGCGGCGCGTGATCCTTGTGTGGTGGCACACACAAGGACCGCCTCCACAAAGCGGCCACTGTAAGCAGACCGCTGTGTAGAGTGTCTGGCACTACACGGGTGTGTGGGCGCCAGCTTCTTCCTTCTACATTGACTGATGAGAGCGGGGCCTGCAGCAGCAGCACCTTGTAGATTTGACTTGATTCATTTTTTGACCTGAAAACACCATGCCATGTGCTGTCAAATCTTGTCATCTCCAAAAGGGCTAATCCTGCACTTCTGTTCATTCTTATAGCCATGGCTGCAGTGCAGGTGCATAATCTACCTGAGTGAGAGCCAGAACAAAGTCCAATTTTCTTTTGGTTCTTGCTGCTGAGGCCTCTTTGAAGCACTGAAAGGTCCCTCATTGTTTATTATTCTTGAATTAGGTTTATAAAGCACAATCTGGCCTTCAAAGAGAAAAGACTTGAAGTTGGACATCACACACGCACACACACACACACACACGTGCACATGCATGCCCGTGCACACATATACACACATACACGATGATCCAACATCAATAGTGACACACACTTATTATTTCGGGAGCAACAAAACCTTGCAGAAAGCAGTAAAAAGTCTGTCATTTTGATGCATGCATTGAATGGTAAAAAAAGTAGCGCCACCTGGTGGACAAATATAAAAATCAAAAATTCAAAGTCAGTAAAATCAAATCTTAATGAAAAAGATTGCATTGGTTTATGTGAAGATAAACGTAGATAAATGCAATTTTCAGTGGTTTTGAATGGGACATTTTGTGTCCCTAGGATAACGAGTGTGAGGAAAGAAGGAAGAAAGGAGGAAGAGGAAGAAAAATTTTAAAAAATAACGCCACCAGGTGGCGGGTAGCGGCAGGTGATCCTTGTGTGGCGGCACACACAAAGGACCGCCTCCACAAAGCGGCCGCTGTAAGCAGCCGGCTGTGTAGAGTTTCTGGCACCACACGGCTGTGTGGCGCCAGAGGGGGGAGTCGAACTCTCGCTCCGGTGTTGCGGAGTCTGCCGCGCTCTCCCCTAGGCCACCAGCTACTACCGAAAGAAGGGGACTCAAGGCGCTATTTGAAGTTGGACGTTCCAGTGGTGGGCGGGGCTATGAGCTGAGTGGCTGTGTTAGCTTTGGCACAGCTAACCTGTTTGAGCTGCTCTTGCTGTTTTCCATGCCTTAAAGCTTTGTATTGATCGTCGTGCTAGGTAAGAATGCTGTTTGTATGTATATTGTTTTGTTGCTATGATGTTCCACTATGAGCTTGTAATGTGTTGCATTGTTGAAGGCTTATATTGAATTGTGAAGCGCTAATCGCGGGGAAGTAGCACTCGGGCTAATTAGCCAGCCCGTTGAGTGGGCTTTTCCCAAATGAGTTGGCCTGTGATTCGGAGGTCCTTGCTACTGTATTAAGATGCTATTGGTTAAGGTAAGAAATGGTGTGCAAGCATTTGAATTTGTACAAGGCGCTATTTGAACACGAATAAGCCTTTCAAATGATTGACTTGGGATTGTGTGGCTTTTCCTACACTGGCCTTTAATAAGAGAGCAAGCTGTTGCTGCTGTTTTGAATGCAAAGCTTTCTTGCTTTGCATTTCCATAGATATATTGTGTCATTTCCCAGAGTTCAAGAACAAGAAAGTGTTGATCTTATTCTTTGTTCAGAAGTTGTGTGAACAGGGTGTGTGTAAGCCCTGGAATCTCTCTCAACAACTAATGCACCTGTAAAATGTCAATTATGCAGCACTAACACTGTGTTGTGCTGTGTCTTGTGATGTCATGTGCTGATGCAGGTGGATGCGACCATGGCACACACAACTGTAGTACTGTAGGTATTCTATGACACTGATTGGCAGGTTTTCTCCCTCTCTGCTCTCCACTACAGATTTCCTCCATCCTGGCTCCCTTTCTGCAAAGATGTTGGAGGAAGATCAGTTAGAGCGGGAAGAATGTGGGCAAAAATCAGCTGGATGCGTGGAAGCCGTTCCTCCTGTGTGAGTGATGTTTGAAAGAGTGTGCAGCCACAGAGCAACACTGTCACCAGACTGACTGTTTGTGTTCTGCTCTTTCACTTGTGTTGTCTCTCTTTAATTCTTGCTTTCCTCTGGCTGCCTCTTGTGTTTCTATTCATAGACATACACAAGCAGACGCCGCATCGAGCGGGCCGGCCCGTTGCTGTGACACATCAACGCAGAGCCGCCATATTGCATGTGGCAGATGTGCGCTGTAAACGAATCCAAGTCAATGGACTGAACTTCATGAAGCGCCTTTCTACAAACTTCTGTAAGATCATGTGTCTCACTCGCACATTCAAACATGCACTTTCTCTCATAATTATACACGTTCAATAATCCAGGTATGTGAGGGTGCAGCAGCAGCAAACCAGCGTCTGTATTTCTTTGGCTTTTATGAGTGTTTACAGCTGTTTGTAAAGCTCTTACGCTCTACAAGAACCACATCCTCACATGGAGATATGACATCTGCAGGTTTACCAATGAAAAAAAATACCTTTTTATATTGACTGATTTTTAGCAATTTCAGTATTCTTAATGAAAATCTTTAAGACAAAATATGAACAAAGGTTACAAATTCAAATAAGACACTGCAATAGACACTGATCTGCTTTATTTTCTTTTAGCAATGCAACTGGTTACTACAATTCTAGATCCATGTTTTATTGCATAGAATCCAATTTTAGGCTCAAAAAGTCAAAGCAAAAAAGAGCTCCTTCCAACCTTTGTAAAGTGCTTCGTAAATGAAAAGTATTATTAGAATCACACAAATGCAGAAACCGAGTGAGGAGCAGACAGCGGCAAACAGAAGGTGTGAAGATCAGCCACAGCTTTGCAGCCTTTTCACAGCAGTGCGGGATTATCAAGTTGAGTGCTTCCACATTTTACTGACATCTAAAAAGACCTCAAACACACACATCCTTTTGTAGCCAATTATTCAATAAGCACATTCCTACTCATTCCATTTATGCATGCGTGGAAGGTTTTAGGCCTTTTGACCTATTCTTGGAATTCCACTAGGGCTGCAACACTTCCTTGAATAACTCAAATAACAAAAGAATTGATAGTTGCAGCCCTACATCACACACACTTCATGCTTTAAGGCTGCTGCTGACACCAACACTACAAACTGATGTGTTCAAAGGAATTTCATCAGAGTGCTGCTGCTGCTGCTGCTTGTGTGATTACAGATGCAGAGTCGTGTTGCCCAGGCTGCCCCTGAACACATCCTAAAGCCTTCAGCCTGCAGCAGTCACAAGGAGGTGTGCTGCTGCCTCTGCTGCTGCTGCTCCTGCTGCTCCTGTGAAAGAAGATGATGTCACTGCTGCTCCACACACGCAAACGCATTTGGATGGACCACTTGACGGAGACGCAGCTTTTTCTTAGACATGGGAAACTCTGACATCTCCTCAAACCTGGACTCACACATCAAGCACACATTGAAGTCCAGACATGCAAACAGAAGGTCAAGCACTTTCTCACTCACTTCTCAGTGCTTCCACACATTTACGCTCTTTCTGTTGTCCTGGCTGGATGTATGAGGATCTTTATAACGCCAAACATCAATTGAAGACAGTCTGACCGCTTTCCTTAGTTTGCTTCATGTAAATAATGACTTTGAGCTTCATTGCCTAAAACTGATGTCTGAGTGTCTCAAGTCTTGTTAAAGTGTTTGACATCAATAAAGTTTTTGCCACAGTTTAGGAGCATTTCCTTTTTGAAGTCATTGTTGAGTCAACATCACGCTGATGCCCTGCAACAAGCTCCCTTTTTATTGAGGATTTTCTTATTTATGCTTAACTGCATACAAAATCTTTTAGAAGCTTTCCACGCACAAACATCAGCGTTGCTTTCATGGAAACATGGATCATGTGATCTAAGATCAGCCTTCACTCATAGACGATGCTTCTGACAGCCACAGCACAGTTATGAATTCATGAATACAAGCACACTTTTACTCCTTAACATTGAATTAGAAATGGCCGACTTTCAGCAGCTGTCGGTGTGCCACTCGGAAATGTACACCTCACTCTGGAGGAGGCTGCAAAACTTTGGCAAAGGACCTCAATGGAAGTGAAGCTCTGCTGAGCAGTGTCAGTCATACTGAGGTGAGCTGCTCAGGACATCCTCACCTCAGTCAGTCAGCCCTGGTCTTTATGCTGCTCTTCACCTCAGTTAGTGACACTGTCTTTCAAGTGGCTCCATCATCACAGACCTGCAACACTTACAATAAACTCATACTCATGACCATTGCTCTACAATTGCAAAATATTCGTCCAAAACCACTGCTTCACCTCTTACATGCAGTCTAAGATTGCTTGGACATCTTTAAAAGCACCACATCTGAGCGGGCTGCTGGAGGGAATGAGGCCGGCACATGCCGTGTTGCTTGGCGCTTTCTTTGCCTGCCGCCGCACGCTGTCTGTCTCGTATGGCCCGCACATACAACCAACAAGCAAACAAAACCACATCTTTGTACACTCTCCAGACTTTTGATGCAAACAATAAGGCAATTTTGGACCAAGACTTACTCTGCTCTCATTGTGGATCGCCCTTTCTCTCATGCCAGTGACTTCAAACATGATGCTGCGCTGTGACCCAGCTTGCAGATTACATGCAACAAAAAAAAAACCAACAGGATCACAGGTGGATGCAAACAAGAAACAACCACAAAAAGCACATCACATTACTTTCAGAAGTCACCCACCACAACTTGGATCACTTGCTCACGCTCCATCCCATCCACAGGAAAACCCTTGACCTCTATGATCCGCTCCCCTGCGTCAAGCACACCTACACACACACACACACACACACACACACACAAACAGAAATATGGGCCAAAAAAAAGAAAGGCTTTCACATCTCTTCATCTTCTATTTCAGGTCTTTTCAATCCCTTTGACGGGGAAGAAAAAAAGCTCTGCACACCAGCAAGGCTCCTGGATAAGAATTACATTTAATGAAAAGAAAAAACTTTCAAGACGCTAACGCTTCCAGCTACAGCTGGCCTTCCTCACACTTGACAAGCAATGCAGGGAACACCTTATTTATACAGGCCCACATCTAAAAAGGCTCATGTGATTGGAGGTGGCTTCTAAGCAAATAAGAAAAAAGAGGAGCAGCAACATCTAACAACAAACCTCTACAAAATCAGGACATAAGCACTATCATTCAGAAAGAAAGAAATATTCATATGGAACTATATTAAGTGCCAATAAACAATCAAGGGACATAATCAATAAGGAGTAATGACTAAATACACATGTGTATCATCCTCACAGCCTTATGCAGGTACCACCACTGTAATACCACCATTGTATTACTGTAGGTATTCTATGACACTGATTGGCAGGTTTTCTCCCTCTCTGCTCTCCACTACAGATTTCCTCCATCCTGGCTCCCTTTCTGCAAAGATGTTGGAGGAAGATCAGTTAGAGCGGGAAGAATGTGGGCAAAAATCAGCTGGATGCGTGGAAGCCGTTCCTCCTGTGTGAGTGATGTTTGAAAGAGTGTGCAGCCACAGAGCAACACTGTCACCAGACTGACTGTTTGTGTTCTGCTCTTTCACTTGTGTTGTCTCTCTTTAATTCTTGCTTTCCTCTGGCTGCCTCTTGTGTTTCTATTCATAGACATACACAAGCAGACGCCGCATCGAGCGGGCCGGCCCGTTGCTGTGACACATCAACGCAGAGCCGCCATATTGCATGTGGCAGATGTGCGCTGTAAACGAATCCAAGTCAATGGACTGAACTTCATGAAGCGCCTTTCTACAAACTTCTGTAAGATCATGTGTCTCACTCGCACATTCAAACATGCACTTTCTCTCATAATTATACATGTTCAATAATCCAGGTATGTGAGGGTGCAGCAGCAGCAAACCAGCGTCTGTATTTCTTTGGCTTTTATGAGTGTTTACAGCTGTTTGTAAAGCTCTTACGCTCTACAAGAACCACATCCTCACATGGAGATATGACATCTGCAGGTTTACCAATGAAAAAAAATACCTTTTTATATTGACTGATTTTTAGCAATTTCGGTATTCTTAATGAAAATCTTTAAGACAAAATATGAACAAAGGTTACAAATTCAAATAAGACACTGCAATAGACACTGATCTGCTTTATTTTCTTTTAGCAATGCAACTGGTTACTACAATTCTAGATCCATGTTTTATTGCATAGAATCCAATTTTAGGCTCAAAAAGTCAAAGCAAAAAAGAGCTCCTTCCAACCTTTGTAAAGTGCTTCGTAAATGAAAAGTATTATTAGAATCACACAAATGCAGAAACCGAGTGAGGAGCAGACAGCGGCAAACAGAAGGTGTGAAGATCAGCCACAGCTTTGCAGCCTTTTCACAGCAGTGCGGGATTATCAAGTTGAGTGCTTCCACATTTTACTGACATCTAAAAAGACCTCAAACACACACATCCTTTTGTAGCCAATTATTCAATAAGCACATTCCTACTCATTCCATTTGTGCATGCGTGGAAGGTTTTAGGCCTTTTGACCTATTCTTGGAATTCCACTAGGGCTGCAACACTTCCTTGAATAACTCAAATAACAAAAGAATTGATAGTTGCAGCCCTACATCACACACACTTCATGCTTTAAGGCTGCTGCTGACACCAACACTACAAACTGATGTGTTCAAAGGAATTTCATCAGAGTGCTGCTGCTGCTGCTGCTTGTGTGATTACAGATGCAGAGTCGTGTTGCCCAGGCTGCCCCTGAACACATCCTAAAGCCTTCAGCCTGCAGCAGTCACAAGGAGGTGTGCTGCTGCCTCTGCTGCCTCTGCTGCTGCTGCTCCTGCTGCTCCTGCTGCTCCTGTGAAAGAAGATGATGTCACTGCTGCTCCACACACGCAAACGCATTTGGATGGACCACTTGACGGAGACGCAGCTTTTTCTTAGACATGGGAAACTCTGACATCTCCTCAAACCTGGACTCACACATCAAGCACACATTGAAGTCCAGACATGCAAACAGAAGGTCAAGCACTTTCTCACTCACTTCTCAGTGCTTCCACACATTTACGCTCTTTCTGTTGTCCTGGCTGGATGTATGAGGATCTTTATAACGCCAAACATCAATTGAAGACAGTCTGACCGCTTTCCTTAGTTTGCTTCATGTAAATAATGACTTTGAGCTTCATTGCCTAAAACTGATGTCTGAGTGTCTCAAGTCTTGTTAAAGTGTTTGACATCAATAAAGTTTTTGCCACAGTTTAGGAGCATTTCCTTTTTGAAGTCATTGTTGAGTCAACATCACGCTGATGCCCTGCAACAAGCTCCCTTTTTATTGAGGATTTTCTTATTTATGCTTAACTGCATACAAAATCTTTTAGAAGCTTTCCACGCACAAACATCAGCGTTGCTTTCATGGAAACATGGATCATGTGATCTAAGATCAGCCTTCACTCATAGACGATGCTTCTGACAGCCACAGCACAGTTATGAATTCATGAATACAAGCACACTTTTACTCCTTAACATTGAATTAGAAATGGCCGACTTTCAGCAGCTGTCGGTGTGCCACTCGGAAATGTACACCTTACTCTGGAGGAGGCTGCAAAACTTTGGCAAAGGACCTCAATGGAAGTGAAGCTCTGCTGAGCAGTGTCAGTCATACTGAGGTGAGCTGCTCAGGACATCCTCACCTCAGTCAGTCAGCCCTGGTCTTTATGCTGCTCTTCACCTCAGTTAGTGACACTGTCTTTCAAGTGGCTCCATCATCACAGACCTGCAACACTTACAATAAACTCATACTCATGACCATTGCTCTACAATTGCAAAATATTCGTCCAAAACCACTGCTTCACCTCTTACATGCAGTCTAAGATTGCTTGGACATCTTTAAAAGCACCACATCTGAGCGGGCTGCTGGAGGGAATGAGGCCGGCACATGCCGTGTTGCTTGGCGCTTTCTTTGCCTGCCGCCGCACGCTGTCTGTCTCGTATGGCCCGCACATACAACCAACAAGCAAACAAAACCACATCTTTGTACACTCTCCAGACTTTTGATGCAAACAATAAGGCAATTTTGGACCAAGACTTACTCTGCTCTCATTGTGGATCGCCCTTTCTCTCATGCCAGTGACTTCAAACATGATGCTGCGCTGTGACCCAGCTTGCAGATTACATGCAAAAAAAAAAAACCAACAGGATCACAGGTGGATGCAAACAAGAAACAACCACAAAAAGCACATCACATTACTTTCAGAAGTCACCCACCACAACTTGGATCACTTGCTCACGCTCCATCCCATCCACAGGAAAACCCTTGACCTCTATGATCCGCTCCCCTGCGTCAAGCACACCTACACACACACTATGGATACAGTTGAAAAATACCAATATAATACATTACTGTACTTGGGATTTTGCATGCAATTTTCTCGAAAACTGTACAGTTATTTGATATGAAAGTCAGTCCATATACAGTGGGGGTCAAGGTGAGCAAGAATCAGGTGAAAGCTCTGCGTCACCTCGAACAGTCCTCCTATGAATACACCTCAAAAATGTCACTTTGAGTAAAAAAGTGGAGTATACATTAATTCATTTTTGTTTTAAAAGATTGAGATGATAAATAAATTACACCTTTACAAAGCTGAGTATTTAGAGGCTTGACAGTATTTTTTTTTATGAAAAATGCATTGCAATGGTGTATATTGAAGGATAACAACACTTCCGATGTGTTATTTAGGGCGACTGGAAGCCGTACCGTAATATGCGGTGTAAATGGGCAACGTAATTCTATGTGCGGCTAGCTTGACTGCGTCTTCGAAAATGAGGGCTCACTTGACCGCGGTATCCCCTCCCCTGTGACGGACCACAGGGGAGGGGCATATGCCTATCATGTTTATTCATTAGCGAGCATCGCTCACCTTAGTCAGATATCACCCACTGATTCCTTGCCATTACAACACAATCACTGTACACATGAATGAAAAATAGCAGCAGGTTCATTCATAATTTAGCGTGTCATCTCACTACGAGCCATTGATACGCTGTTTAATTACACTACACTAGTAACCTTTGTGTCACAGCGGCCTCTTAGTGTTGGCAAAATATGTACATAACTTTGTCAGAAACCCACCGAGCTTTTTTAACAGTACAATCTGTTAATAACACACACGAAAAAATAAAACATCATGTTCATTCATATTTAGCACGTCATTTCACCACAGCTAATGAACTCTGATCATGGTAGCCAAGCGACGGAAGGACGCTAGTTTACGTGACAGCACCAGTAAATGAATTCACAACGAACACTTGTGATCCTGGACCTGCATATTCATTGTGTAGATTTACTCTTATTTCTAACATCCTTTCTTACCTTTAATAAATGAATACGGGGCACTGATTGCTGTAGCGAGCAGTGGGTTAACTGTCCTGTCTCGGCAAAAGTTTCAAAGCGGAAATTTTTAGAAGTACCGCATCCACAACAGCGCCACAAGGGTCATAGTGGCCAAAAATATATTTCATCCGTAGTGGTTTAGCACTACCATAGAGAATGAATGGGAAGCGGGGCCCCCGCGGGCATTACAAAGCAGACACATAAGTATGCGTTTAGGTTTGCAGTCCACAAGGTGGAGTCGAACTCTCGCCTTCTGCGTCGGAGTCCGGCGCGCTAACCGCTAGGCTATACAGCCTGGTGGTAAGCCACGCTAGCACTAGGCTGGGTAGCCTAGTGCTAAGCCTACTGCACTGACAGACAGAGGAAGTAAGCGACTGACTGACAAAGTGACAGGAGCAAAGAGTGACAGGAACAAGAGCAGTGATAGCAACGCCTCACAAAAGCTATTAGTGAATCCTTTCAAAGAATTATTGATTTTCAAAACTTGCCTCTTTGGAATCTTCATATAGCACGTTGAGCATTATTCTTTCGGCAGTACCTGCGTAGCTTAGTGGTGTGCGCGCTGGCCCCCCAGTTTGTAACCCTAGGATCGACTCCCCCCTCTGGCACCACTGACTGACTGACGTAAGGTTAAAAAAAAAAACGATATTAATAATATAGAGACTGACAGACTAAGCCACACACCACCTGCGTAGCTGCTGCCACTATTTTTTCTTTTTTTCTTTTTCTTTTCTTCCTCCGTAGGTTGTGAGGTATGTGCTACATGTCATATATCATATATCTTTTAAAATAAATTGTTGTGTGTTGTGTTTAGTTAATAGGATGTTAAGAAATGTTAATAAAGTGCAGTGGCGCAAAAAGGGGGTATGCACTATATGCAATGCATAGGGGTGCCGCACAAGAGGGGGGGTGCCAACACGATGTGGGAAAATATTTCTGTAGTTGCATTTTCTGTATTTAACAGCTGTGCATATGACATGATCAATAACAGAGGCGCGGCGCTGATTAGGCGCCCCTGCGCTCCTTCACCTCCCCTCCTCCTGTCCCCAAGACAGTCGTAATTTATGTCATAGAAGTCTTGTATTTTATAAGTCCATGAATAAGTGATCTGCACACATGAACACAGTAAATGTTGAGAGGATGCGGCTGGTGTGTGTGTGTGTGTGTGTGTGTGTGTGTGTGTGTGTTTTTGCATAAATTTTTACTTTTGTAAACACTAATTAAATGCTGTAAATAAGATGTACTAATGACAATAGCATTTTGTCTTTATTAGAAATGCCTCAACCTGAAATCCCACGACCAAATGGTGTCCCTGAGGATGAGCTTCTGTCTACTGACCCTGCTAATTGTCCTTGAGTTGTGACTGCCAGAATTGGGACACAGCTGGTTTGCAGAGGACCAAGTGAGGTACCTGCTGACTTTGTTTTCCCCAGGAATGAGTTGAATGGAAGAAGTTGCCATCAGCAGTATTTGAAGAAGACATTGGTTAATGGTGAAAAGATTCCCAGAAGCTGCTTAGTCTATTCAGAGAAAAGCAACAGCCTTTTGTGCTTCTGCTGCAAAGTCTTTTCTACGAGGACAATTAAGTTAACAAGCTCAGGCCTGACAGATTGGAAAGACGCAAGTTCTTTGCTCAGCTCTCACGACAAGAGTCCAGAACAGCTGAAGTCCATGAAAATATGGAAAGAAGTGGCAGTCAGGATTGGTTTGACCCTTCCAGTGACAGTAGCTGAAGCAGAGAGGAGTTTTTCCAAGCTGAAGCTTATTAAAGCATGCTTGAGGTCCACTGTGTGACAGGAGCATCTCTCTGGACTTGCCGTCATCAGCATCAATCATAGAGTTGCACAACAGATTTAATATGATGATGTGATTTTGCAACAAAGAAGGCTGGAAAAGTCAAGTTTTAGATTGCACTTCACATGCATGGTTATTAGTACCTGAAGGATTTGTGCAATTTATATTGGTATTTCTATACTGTATTTCATGTATTTCTTTATTGTGTTTTTTTCTCTGTTCTTGTTTCCTTTTTGTATTTAAGATTATATATAATAAAATAATACAAATATGTAACGTATTGTTGTGTTAGTGGCAGCGGCGGGGGGGGTTCAAGGGGTGGTTCGCCCAGGGCGTAAATCTAGCCAGAACCGCCTGTGAACTCATCCAAGACACTGTGAGTGTGGTAGCGTTGATGCACTTTGATGCTGTGTATTGAGCTACTGCACGGCCAAAGTCCATGAGGTGCTCTGTAGCTGTGAGCTTCTAAGTTGTTTGTAGCTTTATCAAATGAGATGATGTGTGAGCACGATTGAAGTGACTGTCAAGATTGAGAGGTTTGTTTGTTTGTTTTGAAATGAGTAAATTGTGGGAGTTTTGTAAGAAGCTGGTAATGATTGGATGGATTTGGATGTTCAAAGCGTTGTTGTTATGCCACAGTTGATTTTCTTTTTTTTTCTTTTTTGTTGTTGTCTTAAGGCTGGCTGCATTGAGCTTGTGCCATGATGGCACACATAGCCAGCAGAGGTGCTGATGTAGTTGGTGTTAAAAAAGAGAAAGAAGATGGAAAGCGGAGAGCAAGGAAATACTGACTGCGAGGTCACCACACCAAACCTGGCCTCTCTGACAGATGGAAGTCAGAAGAAGAAAGGAGGAAAAAGAAAAAAGCAGCAAAGAAGAAGAGAACTAGAAAATACCGAGCACATGCTTGTTGCCAGAAGTTTTGGAGGAGATATTTCAGTCTTCAGTTATCTAGCTGAGGAAGATGCTCCTTAAAATGTTTATTCTGGAGCCAGAGCTCTTGTCCTGTCTGTTGGCCGAGGATCAACTGCTGGACTGCAGTTCCACAACCTTCTTCCATGGTCTGCCAAAGAAGGGCAGCTCTCATCCAGAGAGTGCTGGCTCCAGAAGACCTCAGAAAAGCTGCTAAAATTTGTATTTATATAATTGGTGTTATAAAATCTATTTCAAGTGGTATTCTAAATTTTAAGATGTACTTTTTATAGAACAGCAATTGCCCCAAGTATATTAAGCCAACCAGTCGCGACAGATGGCTGCCCCATCCCTGAGCCTGCTTCTGTCGAAGGTTTCTTCCTTTCAAAAGGGAGTTTTTCCTTCCCACTGTGGCCGAGTGCTCGCTCATAGGGGATCCTTGGATTGTTGGGCTCCTCTGTAATACTGCTGGGACTGCAGTATTATAGAGGCTTGGGGAAACTGCTGTTTTAAACTGAAGTTACATAAATCAACTAAAACAATTTGGCCACTCTAAGAAAATGTGAAGTTTCTTTATATGTACATATTTATGGTGCAGCAGAACAAATGAAAGTGCACAGGGAACATGTTTTTGAAGGCAAAAAGAGGAAGGGGGGAAAAAACCCACTAAATAGTTTTGCCATGGTAACCAGAAAGAGGAGGATGGAGCATGGAGCGCTGTTGCTTCTGCTTCTTCAGGATGGAACTTCAGAGTACCAAAACATCCTCAGACTTTTAAATATTCCCACAGCCATGTTTCACTGTGGGTTCATTCTCTCTCTCCTGTTGGTTTCCTTACCTACATTCATTGTGCTTCAGCAGTAAAAGAACCGTCCACTGTGAAATGCTGGCAGGTCTGAAGCTGCTTATCTATGTTACGAAAACACAGGTGGGTCTGCAGAGCTCCACTTTTGGAGCCGCCTGTCATAAAACTTCCTAAAATACAACATGAGGTTACAAAGTCATGTGAACCAACTAGGGGTGTGCGATATTGACAAAAAAATAATAAAATAAATAAGCTGTCATTTCTGTTTACATTTTTTCTCTTTTTGAAGGTCATGCCCAAACTGACCTTCAAAATAAAAGACTTGATAGACTGAGATTAAATTAACATTCAACAGATTACAGGGCAGAACACTCTGTTATGGTAAATGAGTGCACATGCGTTTCTGAATCTCACATTTCTAAGAATTTAAGCACTTTGGCTGCATTCAGTGGCGAAAACAGCTTAAACCCAAGTAAGCAGCAAATATTGACTCACCCAAGAGACACTGAGCACCACACAGACGAAGGAAGGATGAGAGAGTTTACTCAACACGGCAGAACTAACAGAGAAAATCTCACCCTTGCCTGCAGAGTGGAATCTCAGACGTGAAGCTCAGCTGAAAACGAAACACAGACAAGAGGAAGAGTGTTTAAAATACTCTATTGTACAGTCATGAAACAGAAAGTATACTGTGTTTAAATTCTGAGGTTTTATGTATCAGGACATTTAAAAAAAACTCATCTGGTCCTTAGCAGGTAATTTAAATACAGCCTCAGATGAACAGCATCATATGACATATTACACCAGGTCATTTATTTAATAAAAATTAAGCCAAAATACGGAAGCAGTGTGTGAAATATTTCGTACACCCTTAATGCTTCCATAGGAATCAAGAGGCAAAGTAGCATCCAGGTGCTGCTAATCAAAGGCAATCGATTAACTGATCATCAACAAGTGTGAGCAAATGTCAAGGAAGAAAGACATCAGCAGTGATCTTAGACAAGCAACTCTTGCTGATCATCAATCTGGGAAAGGTTATAAGGTCATTTCCAAGCAATTATTAGAAGGTTAATTTACAAGTGGAAAACACCCAAGACAGCTGACAGTCTTCCCAGGAGTGGACGTTCCAGCAAATTCACCCCAGAGTCAGACTGTGCAACTCTCAGAAACTTTAAAAACCCAAGAGCTGCATCTCAGACTCTACAGGCCTCAGTTAGCATGTTAGATGTGAAAGTTAATGAGAGTACAATTAGAAACAGACTGAACAAGTACAATGTGGCTGTTTGGAGGGTTGCCAGGAGAAAGCCTCTTCTCTCTAAAAAGAACATGGCAGCATGGCTTAGGTTTGAAAAGTTGCAGCTGAACAAACCAGAAGAGTTCTGGAACGATGTCCTCTGGACAGATGAGACCAACATGGAGATGTTTGACACGTGATGAACATGTTTAGGGTGTTTTTAATTTTTGACTTAATTAATGAGATTGTCTGTCTGCATTTTTAACCAACTGAAGGTTAAAGATTCACAGACTTTTGAATGTGAGTCATCATATGTAGTATATACAGTATATACAGTTAGATCCATAGGTCACAGTTTCTTTTGTAATTTTGCTTCTGGACACCATCACAGTGGTTGTTAAATCACAACATCTGCAAGAGAGTTTCCATCATTAACTTTAAATGTTAATTAGGCTAAAGACTCAAGAGCAGTTCTTCCCAAAACTCATCTAAATACAGAGGTGACACCTGGGTTTCCCCATTCATTCAGTTATGAGTCATATACAATTGTTAGTCTGTTAATCGGCTCCAGCAGGCTGAGCGTGTCTGGCTCCCACATTCATGTGTTTTATCACAGTCATGCTGAGCCCTCTGGTGGCTGCACAGGGAATCAACCTGAGATGAGAACACCTTCTAACATATGAATATAGAAAGTGGAGCTTTAGCCATGAACTGTGTTTAAATGTTTCATTTTGACTTTTAATCATCTTACTGCACTTCATCAGCACTGCCTGTTTTCCGGGGAGACGATGAACAGAGAACCTTCTGTGTGGAGTTTGCGTGTTCACTGTGTCTGTGGGCTTCTCCCCGTTACAGTGAGGCTGTTACATGTTGGTGAGACGGTGTTTGACTGTCTGTATCTGCTCTTTGCTGAATGTGAGGGAAACAGAGCAGCCGCACGACCCCGAGTAAGGATGTGGTTTAAAAAGCGGGTGATTGTTTGCATGGCTGTGTTTTGATGGGTCTCTGAGGTGCTCAGAAATGAGTTTTTATAGTCTTCTTGTTCCCCATAGATGGATCATGTTTATTCTCTGGAAATTCACACTGTAGAAAATAAACCACTCTGACATTTGTCACATAGGGACACTCCCATCTCGCCCTGTTGGTGTGCTCTGCTACCTCTGTTACACCGACAGTATGAAAGATTTTATGTATCTGGAAAGAAGATGTTCACACAGTTATATTTGCATCAGGTAATGCAGAGACATACTGTGCACTGGGGGTCTCTCTGGAAGCTTGTTTCTGCCACTAAATAAAACCAAAACATTTTTCTCCAGGCAGAGCTAAGTCCATATTTCAACTTATGAACAAAAACTTCTGAGTACGCAGAAATTTGGAGATACCTCACTTCAGATTTTGAGCTAAGGACCTGAAATTTTGACTTATTTT
>NW_022060151.1:0-111929 GCF_007364275.1 Archocentrus centrarchus | reverse complement strand
GTAGCTGCTGCCACTATTTTTTTTTTTTTTCTTTTCTTTTCTTCCTCCGTAGGTTGTGAGGTATGTGCTACATGTCATATATCATATATCTTTTAAAATAAATTGTTGTGTGTTGTGTTTAGTTAATAGGATGTTAAGAAATGTTAATAAAGTGCAGTGGCGCAAAAAGGGGGTATGCACTATATGCAATGCATAGGGGTGCCGCACAAGAGGGGGGGTGCCAAAACGATGTGGGAAAATATTTCTGTAGTTGCATTTTCTGTATTTAACAGCTGTGCATATGACATGATCAATAACAGAGGCGCGGCGCTGATTAGGCGCCCCTGCGCTCCTTCACCTCCCCTCCTCCTGTCCCCAAGACAGTCGTAATTTATGTCATAGAAGTCTTGTATTTTATAAGTCCATGAATAAGTGATCTGCACACATGAACACAGTAAATGTTGAGAGGATGCGGCTGGTGTGTGTGTGTGTGTGTGTGTGTGTGTGTGTTTTTGCATAAATTTTTACTTTTGTAAACACTAATTAAATGCTGTAAATAAGATGTACTAATGACAATAGCATTTTGTCTTTATTAGAAATGCCTCAACCTGAAATCCCACGACCAAATGGTGTCCCTGAGGATGAGCTTCTGTCTACTGACCCTGCTAATTGTCCTTGAGTTGTGACTGCCAGAATTGGGACACAGCTGGTTTGCAGAGGACCAAGTGAGGTACCTGCTGACTTTGTTTTCCCCAGGAATGAGTTGAATGGAAGAAGTTGCCATCAGCAGTATTTGAAGAAGACATTGGTTAATGGTGAAAAGATTCCCAGAAGCTGCTTAGTCTATTCAGAGAAAAGCAACAGCCTTTTGTGCTTCTGCTGCAAAGTCTTTTCTACGAGGACAATTAAGTTAACAAGCTCAGGCCTGACAGATTGGAAAGACGCAAGTTCTTTGCTCAGCTCTCACGACAAGAGTCCAGAACAGCTGAAGTCCATGAAAATATGGAAAGAAGTGGCAGTCAGGATTGGTTTGACCCTTCCAGTGACAGTAGCTGAAGCAGAGAGGAGTTTTTCCAAGCTGAAGCTTATTAAAGCATGCTTGAGGTCCACTGTGTGACAGGAGCATCTCTCTGGACTTGCCGTCATCAGCATCAATCATAGAGTTGCACAACAGATTTGATATGATGATGTGATTTTGCAACAAAGAAGGCTGGAAAAGTCAAGTTTTAGATTGCACTTCACATGCATGGTTATTAGTACCTGAAGGATTTGTGCAATTTATATTGGTATTTCTATACTGTATTTCATGTATTTCTTTATTGTGTTTTTTTCTCTGTTCTTGTTTCCTTTTTGTATTTAAGATTATATATAATAAAATAATACAAATATGTAACGTATTGTTGTGTTAGTGGCGGCGGCGGGGGGGGTTCAAGGGGTGGTTCGCCCAGGGCGTAAATCTAGCCAGAACCGCCTGTGAACTCATCCAAGACACTGTGAGTGTGGTAGCGTTGATGCACTTTGATGCTGTGTATTGAGCTACTGCACGGCCAAAGTCCATGAGGTGCTCTGTAGCTGTGAGCTTCTAAGTTGTTTGTAGCTTTATCAAATGAGATGATGTGTGAGCACGATTGAAGTGACTGTCAAGATTGAGAGGTTTGTTTGTTTGTTTTGAAATGAGTAAATTGTGGGAGTTTTGTAAGAAGCTGGTAATGATTGGATGGATTTGGATGTTCAAAGCGTTGTTGTTATGCCACAGTTGATTTTCTTTTTTTTTCTTTTTTGTTGTTGTCTTAAGGCTGGCTGCATTGAGCTTGTGCCATGATGGCACACATAGCCAGCAGAGGTGCTGATGTAGTTGGTGTTAAAAAAGAGAAAGAAGATGGAAAGCGGAGAGCAAGGAAATACTGACTGCGAGGTCACCACACCAAACCTGGCCTCTCTGACAGATGGAAGTCAGAAGAAGAAAGGAGGAAAAAGAAAAAAGCAGCAAAGAAGAAGAGAACGAGAAAATACCGAGCACATGCTTGTTGCCAGAAGTTTTGGAGGAGATATTTCAGTCTTCAGTTATCTAGCTGAGGAAGATGCTCCTTAAAATGTTTATTCTGGAGCCAGAGCTCTTGTCCTGTCTGTTGGCCGAGGATCAACTGCTGGACTGCAGTTCCACAACCTTCTTCCATGGTCTGCCAAAGAAGGGCAGCTCTCATCCAGAGAGTGCTGGCTCCAGAAGACCTCAGAAAAGCTGCTAAAATTTGTATTTATATAATTGGTGTTATAAAATCTATTTCAAGTGGTATTCTAAATTTTAAGATGTACTTTTTATAGAACAGCAATTGCCCCAAGTATATTAAGCCAACCAGTCGCGACAGATGGCTGCCCCATCCCTGAGCCTGCTTCTGTCGAAGGTTTCTTCCTTTCAAAAGGGAGTTTTTCCTTCCCACTGTGGCCGAGTGCTCGCTCATAGGGGATCCTTGGATTGTTGGGCTCCTCTGTAATACTGCTGGGACTGCAGTATTATAGAGGCTTGGGGAAACTGCTGTTTTAAACTGAAGTTACATAAATCAACTAAAACAATTTGGCCACTCTAAGAAAATGTGAAGTTTCTTTATATGTACATATTTATGGTGCAGCAGAACAAATGAAAGTGCACAGGGAACATGTTTTTGAAGGCAAAAAGAGGAAGGGGGAAAAAACCCACTAAATAGTTTTGCCATGGTAACCAGAAAGAGGAGGATGGAGCATGGAGCGCTGTTGCTTCTGCTTCTTCAGGATGGAACTTCAGAGTACCAAAACATCCTCAGACTTTTAAATATTCCCACAGCCATGTTTCACTGTGGGTTCATTCTCTCTCTCCTGTTGGTTTCCTTACCTACATTCATTGTGCTTCAGCAGTAAAAGAACCGTCCACTGTGAAATGCTGGCAGGTCTGAAGCTGCTTATCTATGTTACGAAAACACAGGTGGGTCTGCAGAGCTCCACTTTTGGAGCCGCCTGTCATAAAACTTCCTAAAATACAACATGAGGTTACAAAGTCATGTGAACCAACTAGGGGTGTGCGATATTGACAAAAAAATAATAAAATAAATAAGCTGTCATTTCTGTTGACATTTTTTCTCTTTTTGAAGGTCATGCCCAAACTGACCTTCAAAATAAAAGACTTGATAGACTGAGATTAAATTAACATTCAACAGATTACAGGGCAGAACACTCTGTTATGGTAAATGAGTGCACATGCGTTTCTGAATCTCACATTTCTAAGAATTTAAGCACTTTGGCTGCATTCAGTGGCGAAAACAGCTTAAACCCAAGTAAGCAGCAAATATTGACTCACTTAAGAGACACTGAGCACCACACAGACGAAGGAAGGATGAGAGAGTTTACTCAACACGGCAGAACTAACAGAGAAAATCTCACCCTTGCCTGCAGAGTGGAATCTCAGACGTGAAGCTCAGCTGAAAACGAAACACAGACAAGAGGAAGAGTGTTTAAAATACTCTATTGTACAGTCATGAAACAGAAAGTATACTGTGTTTAAATTCTGAGGTTTTATGTATCAGGACATTTAAAAAAAACTCATCTGGTCCTTAGCAGGTAATTTAAATACAGCCTCAGATGAACAGCATCATATGACATATTACACCAGGTCATTTATTTAATAAAAATTAAGCCAAAATACGGAAGCAGTGTGTGAAATATTTCGTACACCCTTAATGCTTCCATAGGAATCAAGAGGCAAAGTAGCATCCAGGTGCTGCTAATCAAAGGCAATCGATTAACTGATCATCAACAAGTGTGAGCAAATGTCAAGGAAGAAAGACATCAGCAGTGATCTTAGACAAGCAACTCTTGCTGATCATCAATCTGGGAAAGGTTATAAGGTCATTTCCAAGCAATTATTAGAAGGTTAATTTACAAGTGGAAAACACCCAAGACAGCTGACAGTCTTCCCAGGAGTGGACGTTCCAGCAAATTCACCCCAGAGTCAGACTGTGCAACTCTCAGAAACTTTAAAAACCCAAGAGCTGCATCTCAGACTCTACAGGCCTCAGTTAGCATGTTAGATGTGAAAGTTAATGAGAGTACAATTAGAAACAGACTGAACAAGTACAATGTGGCTGTTTGGAGGGTTGCCAGGAGAAAGCCTCTTCTCTCTAAAAAGAACATGGCAGCATGGCTTAGGTTTGAAAAGTTGCAGCTGAACAAACCAGAAGAGTTCTGGAACGATGTCCTCTGGACAGATGAGACCAACATGGAGATGTTTGACACGTGATGAACATGTTTAGGGTGTTTTTGACTTAATTAATGAGATTGTCTGTCTGCATTTTTAACCAACTGAAGGTTAAAGATTCACAGACTTTTGAATGTGAGTCATCATATGTAGTATATACAGTATATACAGTTAGATCCATAGGTCACAGTTTCTTTTGTAATTTTGCTTCTGGACACCATCACAGTGGTTGTTAAATCACAACATCTGCAAGAGAGTTTCCATCATTAACTTTAAATGTTAATTAGGCTAAAGACTCAAGAGCAGTTCTTCCCAAAACTCATCTAAATACAGAGGTGACACCTGGGTTTCCCCATTCATTCAGTTATGAGTCATATACAATTGTTAGTCTGTTAATCGGCTCCAGCAGGCTGAGCGTGTCTGGCTCCCACATTCATGTGTTTTATCACAGTCATGCTGAGCCCTCTGGTGGCTGCACAGGGAATCAACCTGAGATGAGAACACCTTCTAACATATGAATATAGAAAGTGGAGCTTTAGCCATGAACTGTGTTTAAATGTTTCATTTTGACTTTTAATCATCTTACTGCACTTCATCAGCACTGCCTGTTTTCCGGGGAGACGATGAACAGAGAACCTTCTGTGTGGAGTTTGCGTGTTCACTGTGTCTGTGGGCTTCTCCCCGTTACAGTGAGGCTGTTACATGTTGGTGAGACGGTGTTTGACTGTCTGTATCTGCTCTTTGCTGAATGTGAGGGAAACAGAGCAGCCGCACGACCCCGAGTAAGGATGTGGTTTAAAAAGCGGGTGATTGTTTGCATGGCTGTGTTTTGATGGGTCTCTGAGGTGCTCAGAAATGAGTTTTTATAGTCTTCTTGTTCCCCATAGATGGATCATGTTTATTCTCTGGAAATTCACACTGTAGAAAATAAACCACTCTGACATTTGTCACATAGGGACACTCCCATCTCGCCCTGTTGGTGTGCTCTGCTACCTCTGTTACACCGACAGTATGAAAGATTTTATGTATCTGGAAAGAAGATGTTCACACAGTTATATTTGCATCAGGTAATGCAGAGACATACTGTGCACTGGGGGTCTCTCTGGAAGCTTGTTTCTGCCACTAAATAAAACCAAAACATTTTTCTCCAGGCAGAGCTAAGTCCATATTTCAACTTATGAACAAAAACTTCTGAGTACGCAGAAATTTGGAGATACCTCACTTCAGATTTTGAGCTAAGGACCTGAAATTTTGACTTATTTTTTAGTGGGGGAACAAACCTCCATAGATTGCCCATGAAAGCCAGTTCCTGGCAGATGTTTTTGTCTGGTTGCCCTCTGCTCTGTGTCACATCCTGCCTAATGACTGGCAGCCCCACTTGTATTCAGAAAGCCATAGTCGAGCATTAGTTTTCGGCACCAGTGAAGCTGTGAAAGGCCTTCAAGAAAAATGACATGCACCTGGAGAAATGTAACTACAGGTTCACCAAGACTGTTATTAGGGGGGGAGGGTTCGGTGCCTAAAAATGTGTCCGCATACACCTCAGAAAGTACATAGCTGCGCCCCTGGCTACGGTGACAGCGGCGTACAGTCTTTTGCTGCTGTGAACACAAAGTGTGCACAATAACACAGGTGCAGACCTTAGTTAATGCTGCGGAAACTCAGGAATAATCTATATTTCATATATACGTAATGGCCAGCTGTGTGCACTGGTCAAAACCTTTGTGCCCCCGTTTGTGCACCTCTGTGTCCATGCTCCTCTGTCTCTGCATCGCGACCCTATTTCATGTCTCCTGAGCTCTGTCGATCTCCTGTTCTTGTTTTAGGCTCTTTATCTACGACACCCTCTCTCCCTCACTCTGCCTGAGTGCTTTTCTTAGCCCGTCAGAATCGTGTCAGTTTCTCCAGCACACTAATGCACAGATGTGATGGCTGCCCCTGAAGGCCTCAAACCATCAAGGCCAAGCTGTTATCCTATCTTGTGCTTTCCTGTCCTGCTCACTCATCTCTGGTGATTTTACCAGTATACTCTAGTATATTGCAATGAAATGCAGTATATTTGTTCATTTGGCACAGATCACACATTTTTAAATGACTATGCCTGGTATATTTACATATTTGGTATTGCTGGATTTAGAAAACAAGCACATTAATTCAACAAGCCTACTGTGTTATTTGACAATGCATGCAGCGACTGGAGACTCAATTTTATCAATACTTTTCTATTGGGGCACTTCATACATTAAGTGACTTAACACCCTGATTATGCAGGCCACATTTACATATTTGGTATTGATGCTAAGAAGCCCCAGTCCTCACGCGGGGGGGCCCATCGCGTATAGGTGTAACGCAGTAACAGCCAATCAAATCGCAGCTTTTTTGTCCAATGAAAAAATCGCTTGATTATTTACGTTATTGTCTGAGCGTAGGTTCGAGTCCTGCTGTGGACAAAGCTTGTGTTACATTATCAAAGAATAAACACCAGTTTTTCTATAGGAAATGTGGATAATGTTCATTTTGAACATTGCTTTTTTTCTTCTTATACACTGTTACAGACCGAGAGCTATTTTTCTGCAGTGTGTACCTATAGTTTCACTAAGTACATAATGAAGAATAAAAGGTATCATAACATTTTTGAGAAATACATACCAGAGATATTAAAGTCCTCTTTTTTCCCATCAGTTTATTTTTGTCATCTAGATAACCCAGTTTAAATACAAAGACTGAAGCTGTAACAGATTTATTGTGATGAAAATTAAGCATATTTGTTAGTTCCATGAGGAAGTTCTGTAATCACTAATCTGCCTGCTTATCTATTCTTTATATCACCTGCATTTTCCAGTGCTGTTAAACTCAATACTGACATCATTACTGTTGTCCAATCACTTTCTTGTCTGCCTTCTCTAAACCAATTAACCTCATTCTGAATGCTTTAAATCTCATTGCTTTTCTTCCATTCTGTCTTTCAGACTCATTTTTACAACCCATCTCCTCCTTATTGTGATCACTCAGGGCCCCATCCAAGCTTCCATCTTCAGCTTCACCACTATCAGCTTCTAAACTCTGGAGGGGTCCTGTCCTAACTCCTGTCACCTCTGGGATTCTTTTTGCTATGATGGATTATTGGAGTCTAATTGCAGAATCACTTAAGTTATTTCTGTAACTTCTGATTTCAATAAATCATCAAAACTTTCCATGTGATCTCCCCTTATTGAACTGTTTTTGTAGATAGAGCCAGAAAGCAATAACCAAACCAAAGATAGAACACATCAGACTTGGATTATCTCCCAAGCAGTCATATTTATTATAACATAAATAGAACAGAAAGGTTAAAAAGATAAAAGCTGTAACTCCTATACAAAAAACATGGACTGTATTCATTATGTGAAGTCTTTTAGGAATAACAAGATTCAAGGCCAGCAGCTTATGGTAAGCATACACAAATAAAGATACAGCTGAGCTCAAAGTGAACACTGTGTTGATGTTCTTGTAAAAAATAACTTATTTACAGAATCCCAGACAGATTCTATGGCATGCAGGTATGCCAGGTGAGCTCGTCTAAACTTAAGATGCATGAGTTCGTTCACCTGGTTTGCCATGTCTGCTGGAGATTTGCCAGTGCGCCTCAGCTCATCCATTACAGACTTGCAGATGGCCTTTTTGTAAGTTAGAAAGGCTGGGAGAAGGTTGGTAAACCTATTTGGCAGTTTCTCCAGCCATCGTGGATTGTCAGCAAACCAGTTCCTGCGACAAGCCCTGCAGCAGAGTCGTGAGGACAGGATGTAATACTGACCACTGGTGCCAACAATCACTCGAGGCCTGCCCACACCAGCAGAGACCACACGTGGAAGAGCACAAGCATGCAAACATGGCAAGGTATAATTGTTCCTCAACCTGGCCATGATGCTGCTCTCAGGTTTCCATAGGAAGAAGGGGTGGAGCTGGAAAAAATTTGGTGACGGGAGCTCAGCCTACAGTATCTATGAGCTCAGGTTGTGGAGGGAGACGCCAGAGTGAAATTGTGTTTCCTGGGTTACGCACTGGTCGAGACCCAGGCCACAGCCCCAGATCTTGCAGCTCGGTCTTCATCCACAGCTTCTGGTGTTGTGAGCAGTTCCAGGTACTCAGCTCATGCTCATAACCAGCCACTGGAACAGGAATGGCTGGCTGAGCTGAAGGAGCTTTAAAAATAAAGATGGATTTTACAAAATAGTTACTTCCCTGATAAGTATTATAAATTCCATTGTTACTGTTTGAATACACTGAATAAATAAAATGAAAAAGCAGAGTTAAGACAGCATTATTAATGTCAAGAGTTTTTAAAATCTAGGGATTTTCCACATGCTGTACACTCTCACCATCTTCATTGCTGTCTTCAAAAGTGAGAGCTTTGCGCACAGATGTGCAAGCAACACTTGTGCTGGGCCCTGAAAAGGAAAGTAGGCTTTCTGTCATTCAGTTGTGCATGTTTTGCACAAGATGACATTATGACAAAGTGTAAAGTGGTTGTGAATATTATACTGGCATCAGTGATCTATGCATTAAGCAGAAGTTTAATTGAAAACCAATCCTAGATTAAAATGGAGACGTACCTGGATTTGACTCAGGCCCTTGTGTTTGATCTGTGGTCTCCTTCAGTAGAAACGACAGCTCCTTTGGTACAGGCACAGGAACCTTGCTCTTCTCATCTTTTAAGGCTGCACCTACAAGGTACAGGAAAAAAAAAACAACCTTTTTTATCTAGACACAATAAACAAAACCTTTAATCAGATGAAAAACATTATAGTTGTTTGTTACCATCAGCTGATGATGCTTGAAGTTCAGTAGTTGTGTCGGAAGGGGGTATGGACAGTGCCGCAGAGGGAGCTACAACGGAAAAACGTGTTAGTCACTTCATAATTTACAATGTATGTGAGTGTTGGTGTTAGTAGGAACTCAAACATCCATACTCTTACTTCTCCTGTTTCTCATTGTTAAACAAATGTAAAATATCTAATTGCAACAGAAACTAAACAAATTTATTCTTCTAACCTCTACTTGTTGAAGCAGGAGGAGCAATATGAGTCAATGAACAATCATTCATTCAGGTGTTAGTGCCTAGTGCTACTTGATCGCTTTTAATACAACACCCATAAAGGACAAAAGTGCATACTCACCCCTTGTGGTTGGTATCAATTCATGAAGGCAGGTATCAATTCATAGTCCTTACAGCAGTTAATATCATGCCAGCACACAACTGAACTATCGGAGGAATGTGGCCGGAACACGGCCAGAACACAAACACAAGAACAACATGATATAACAGTTTAAGTTAAGGTTCAGTTTTGGAGGGCAATTCGTCGTGTAAAAGAATTGTACTCCAGTTCTGAAACCTTTCATTAAAAACCTGTCTTTGCTCCTGAAGGCACTCTGGGTGTGGGTACTTCTGCTGCTGCTGCTGCTGTTGGCACAGTAACTACTTATGCAGAGACAGAGGAGAGGGGAGATATCAGACAGAAAATAGGCACGGTCACTTCTGACCTTTAGTCAAGGTCATGATGGTTTACTTACAGCTGTCGGCTTCAAGTTTTTCAGGTGAGACACTCAGCATTGCCTCCTCCAACTCTTTGTCATCATCCATTCCTGTGATTCAGGCAAGAATTAAATCAATAATTAACTTAGTTTCACATCAAAATGTTATTAAAATATTAGTAAAATTATCTACCAATGGGTTTGGTGGAGGTCCTTGTGGTAGCTGAGGCAGACTGATGCTTCTTGCGCAAGTACTGCTGCAGCTTATACATCCGTGTTCCTTGAATGCAGCTCTTTTCCATGATAAAGGCCGCGTAGCCATCACCTCTGCCATCCCAAATCTCCTTCCGTGTGCTCTTAGATGGTAAGCCAAAGCCAACAAGCTGATCATCTTCAGAGGAGACTTCTGCTGCAGCACTCACTCTGCTGGCCTCATAATCCTGAAGAGACTTTATCTCCGGAAAACCGAGGGCATACTGTACGAATGACTGCAGGCTATCCTTACTATGCCTTTCAGCCATGGCGATCCCTGCAGCCTCTTCCTTCTGGAGACTTTTGATCAGATACATGGTGTACCCAACATCATTTTCCAGAAGCCACCGGAAAGATTTTCCTTTATATTTTCCAAACTGCAGGATGTACTCTCCTTACACCTCGCGCCTGTCGGAGGCATCCCCTCCTCTGTGACGGACCACAGTCAGAGCATTCTGATGTACCAGGTCCTCCCTCATTGCTACAGACTTGTTCTGAAGTTTGGTGTTGTCTTTTATCCGCCGAGCTTCATCTGACGGGTCTTGGAGGAGGTATCCGAGTGGCCCCTTGCGGAACACCACACAGGTTTTACCTGGGTACAATACAACTTTCTTGTGCATCTTGACATAGAAAAAAAAGTAAGAAATAAGCATAATTTGATTTTAAAAATATTTTGAAACAAATACAGAGATTTCAGGTCATAATTACATGACCTTTGACCCCACAAAAAAAGGACAAATTTATCAAAAGAAATATATTAAAAATAATGCTGCACATTGTGGTAGGGTTTAGACAGCAAGCTCCAGGAGAAAGGTGAGGAGACAGAACAAGTGTTTTAAAGAGCACTGACAGGAGAATACATTTATTAAACTGTGGCCAGGGTTCAGCTGACTTAGTCAAAGCTTACTCTAGCTTACAATAGTTGTGATAAAAATGTATTTTATCCAGGCATTGCAAACTATTCTGTCTGTAAATAAAAATCATTCGTGGTTGAGTGATTATTTGTTTATTCACAATTATTTATGTCAGTTGCAGTAGTCAAGCTTAACCTAAAACTGGTAGCTATAGTGTCATAGCACCTAAGTATTGCTGGCAGATTTTCAGCATATGCCTATCATGTTTATTCATTAGCGAGCATCGCTCACCTTAGTCAGATATCACCCACTGATTCCTTGCCATTACAACACAATCACTGTACACATGAATGAAAAATAGCAGCAGGTTCATTCATAATTTAGCGTGTCATCTCACTACGAGCCATTAATACGCTGTTTAATTACACTACACTAGTAACCTTTGTGTCACAGCGGCCTCTTAGTGTTGGCAAAATATGTACATAAATTTGTCAGAAACCCACCGAGCTTTTTTAACAGTACAATCTGTTAATAACACACACGAAAAAATAAAACATCATGTTCATTCATATTTAGCACGTCATTTCACCACAGCTAATGAACTCTGATCATGGTAGCCAAGCGACGGAAGGACGCTAGTTTACGTGACAGCACCAGTAAACGAATTCACAACGAACACATGTGATCCTGGACCTGCATATTCATTGTGTAGATTTACTCTTATTTCGAACATCCTTTCTTACCTTTAATAAATGAATACGGGGCACTGATTGCTGTAGCGAGCAGTGGGTTAACTGTCCTGTCTCGGCAAAAGTTTCAAAGCGGAAATTTTTAGAAGTACCGCATCCACAACAGCGCCACAAGGGTCATAGTGGCCAAAAATATATTTCATCCGTAGTGGTTTAGCACTACCATAGAGAATGAATGGGAAGCGGGGCCCCCGCGGGCATTACAAAGCAGACACATAAGTATGCGTTTAGGTTTGCAGTCCACAAGGTGGAGTCGAACTCTCGCCTTCTGCGTCGGAGTCCGGCGCGCTAACCGCTAGGCTATACAGCCTGGTGGTAAGCCACGCTAGCACTAGGCTGGGTAGCCTAGTGCTAAGCCTACTGCACTGACAGACAGAGGAAGTAAGCGACTGACTGACAAAGTGACAGGAGCAAAGAGTGACAGGAACAAGAGCAGTGATAGCAACGCCTCACAAAAGCTATTAGTGAATCCTTTCAAAGAATTATTGATTTTCAAAACTTGCCTCTTTGGAATCTTCATATAGCACGTTGAGCATTATTCTTTCGGCAGTACCTGCGTAGCTTAGTGGTGTGCGCGCTGGCCCCCCAGTTTGTAACCCTAGGATCGACTCCCCCCTCTGGCACCACTGACTGACTGACGTAAGGTTAAAAAAAAAAACGATATTAATAATATAGAGACTGACAGACTAAGCCACACACCACCTGCGTAGCTGCTGCCACTATTTTTTTTTTTTTTTTTTTTCTTTTCTTCCTCCGTAGGTTGTGAGGTATGTGCTACATGTCATATATCATATATCTTTTAAAATAAATTGTTGTGTGTTGTGTTTAGTTAATAGGATGTTAAGAAATGTTAATAAAGTGCAGTGGCGCAAAAAGGGGGTATGCACTATATGCAATGCATAGGGGCACCGCACAAGAGGGGGGTGCCAAAACGATGTGGGAAAATATTTCTGTAGTTGCATTTTCTGTATTTAACAGCTGTGCATATGACATGATCAATAACAGAGGCGCGGCGCTGATTAGGCGCCCCTGCGCTCCTTCACCTCCCCTCCTCCTGTCCCCAAGACAGTCGTAATTTATGTCATAGAAGTCTTGTATTTTATAAGTCCATGAATAAGTGATCTGCACACATGAACACAGTAAATGTTGAGAGGATGCGGCTGGTGTGTGTGTGTGTGTGTGTGTGTGTGTGTGTGTGTTTTTGCATAAATTTTTACTTTTGTAAACACTAATTAAATGCTGTAAATAAGATGTACTAATGACAATAGCATTTTGTCTTTATTAGAAATGCCTCAACCTGAAATCCCACGACCAAATGGTGTCCCTGAGGATGAGCTTCTGTCTACTGACCCTGCTAATTGTCCTTGAGTTGTGACTGCCAGAATTGGGACACAGCTGGTTTGCAGAGGACCAAGTGAGGTACCTGCTGACTTTGTTTTCCCCAGGAATGAGTTGAATGGAAGAAGTTGCCATCAGCAGTATTTGAAGAAGACATTGGTTAATGGTGAAAAGATTCCCAGAAGCTGCTTAGTCTATTCAGAGAAAAGCAACAGCCTTTTGTGCTTCTGCTGCAAAGTCTTTTCTACGAGGACAATTAAGTTAACAAGCTCAGGCCTGACAGATTGGAAAGACGCAAGTTCTTTGCTCAGCTCTCACGACAAGAGTCCAGAACAGCTGAAGTCCATGAAAATATGGAAAGAAGTGGCAGTCAGGATTGGTTTGACCCTTCCAGTGACAGTAGCTGAAGCAGAGAGGAGTTTTTCCAAGCTGAAGCTTATTAAAGCATGCTTGAGGTCCACTGTGTGACAGGAGCATCTCTCTGGACTTGCCGTCATCAGCATCAATCATAGAGTTGCACAACAGATTTGATATGATGATGTGATTTTGCAACAAAGAAGGCTGGAAAAGTCAAGTTTTAGATTGCACTTCACATGCATGGTTATTAGTACCTGAAGGATTTGTGCAATTTATATTGGTATTTCTATACTGTATTTCATGTATTTCTTTATTGTGTTTTTTTCTCTGTTCTTGTTTCCTTTTTGTATTTAAGATTATATATAATAAAATAATACAAATATGTAACGTATTGTTGTGTTAGTGGTGGCGGCGGCGGGGGGGGGTGTTCAAGGGGTGGTTCGCCCAGGGCGTAAATCTAGCCAGAAACGCCTGTGAACTCATCCAAGACACTGTGAGTGTGGTAGCGTTGATGCACTTTGATGCTGTGTATTGAGCTACTGCACGGCCAAAGTCCATGAGGTGCTCTGTAGCTGTGAGCTTCTAAGTTGTTTGTAGCTTTATCAAATGAGATGATGTGTGAGCACGATTGAAGTGACTGTCAAGATTGAGAGGTTTGTTTGTTTGTTTTGAAATGAGTAAATTGTGGGAGTTTTGTAAGAAGCTGGTAATGATTGGATGGATTTGGATGTTCAAAGCGTTGTTGTTATGCCACAGTTGATTTTCTTTTTTTTTCTTTTTTGTTGTTGTCTTAAGGCTGGCTGCATTGAGCTTGTGCCATGATGGCACACATAGCCAGCAGAGGTGCTGATGTAGTTGGTGTTAAAGAAGTGTGGGGCCCCATGGATGAGGTGGCACGCAAGCAAGAGAGAGCCAAGTTTTTTTTGTTATTTGTTTGGTATGAGTGTGTTATGGTGGTGGGCTTGTTGAGTTTGGGAGTGTGAGGTGGTTTTGTTGAGTTGATGATTGCATGAGATTGTTGGTTTGTGTTGGACTTGTATTATTTGTTGAAGTGAGGTGCATGGTGCGGCTGCAGTTGAGTGTGAAATGATTTAGGTGGAGGCCTGTGGCAGTGGAGGTAGCAGCTTCATGTTGTGAGCATATGATTTTGTTGGCTAAAGAGGTGTTAAAAAGCGTTGCAGAGGACGGGGACAGTAGATGGGAAGTGTCCGCTGGAGGTGGCGAGTGGATGTGCAGCTAGGTGGCTGTGGGAGGTGTTTGACACAGAATGTGAGCTCAGAGGAGTAAATGAGTGGCATTACTTTGCATTTCTTTAAAGATGAATTGATCATTATTGTTGAATATTCTCCCTTTCTGCCAGCACCTGAGCTCTGCTCTTTGCTCCCTCTCCAGGGCTCCATTATGGATTATTCACCTTAAATGTGGACTTGCAGACAGCATCTGCAGAAAGTGTCACTGAGAGCTGGAGCTGCTAAGAAAAAGAAAACCTGTAACCTACTAGGGGGCAGTGTAGTTTTCTCTACCTCCAAGGCTGAAAATTAAGGTAATGAGGAAGCGCCTAAAACTACAGTTCTAATGGCCACTTGAAGCATGCTTCAAAAACAGGTCAATCATCATGTTAAAATATTGAATTTTAGTGATTAAAACTAACATGTTTAGATCCTGGTACAAAGAAAGGGTTTGGGCCCCCTTCATAACAACTGTATGAACTGTATTATTCCCTTCATAACAATTGGAGTGAATTTTATACTCATATTGATTTGGACCAAATTAAAGTTTTGTGGCATGGTTGCTGTAGCCTCTGTGTGTGTGTGTGTCATTTATAGAGTTTTTGTAACTACTTACCAAAGGTTACTAGAACACCACCCTTTTATCCAAACATGGTAACTTCTGGTTATAGAAAACCAAGATGGTCACTGTTATACAGTTGAAGTGAAGGCTTCAAAATGTGGAGCTCATTCCAGGGTAAAAAGCAGGCATATGAATGCATTTGTTTTTTGTCTAAAGAGATTTTAAGGTTGGCACAAGGTTGGAAACTGGAAACAACTAGCCTGCTTCTGTCCAGGTGACAAAAATCTGCCTACCAGTGACCGTAAAATATGAAGGGACATGTAGCATACTGCTAACTCTCACAGAAGGAATGAGGAAGATATAGTGCAATAATACAGACCTTTTTGTCAAGTGCCCACTTTATTTAGGGGTACTGCAATTTAACAGTGGTTAGGAAACAAAATGAAGATCTAGAAACAACCTTCAATCGATACATTCAGTTATATTTCCACCAATGCAATTTGACGAGCATCCAGACAGCTTTGAGCTGTTTTTATGACCACTTAAAACCCCAAAAGAAGCAAACCCAGTTGTTCTTCATAGATGAGTACAATTTAAAAAATATTCTTAGCAGGTTGCTTCTTGCAAGCATCTTGTTGCACAGTTCCTCTGCAGATTCAAGCAGGTTCATTATGTCCCATCTCTTCCTTGAAATCCCAGACTGACATCATGATGTTGACATCAGCGCTCTGTGGGGAACCGTGCCATCTGTTGTCGGATTTCTTGTTCTTCTTGTCCCTGCGAGTGGTTCTTTGTGACCGTATGTTAAAGGGTCTGTTGTTGTGCTGCACAGTACTGCAGCTCAGAGTCACACTGACCTTGAAATTAATGCACAAAATTGGACCAGATCAAAATGAATTTGGTTAATTGGATTCTGGGATGTGTATTCAGTCGTCATTAAGACCTTGGCAGGAGAACTGTGCATCTGGAGCGGAGCTCAGTGAGCTGACTTGAGATTGAAAAACAGGGGGACAGTCAAGGTGTGAACATTTCAGTTCTCACTGTGTGTTAATGACCCAGACGTTCCAGAGTTTTTAATTCTCTTTAACAATTTACATTTTTGTACCAGTGTTTGCTGCTTTGAGTCAAAGCTTTGCGCTCATTAAGACTGACAGGTGCAGCCTCTGTTGAACCATCTGTCTTTGTCGTGTAATACTTCCTTTGCTTACAGCAGAAGCTCATAAAATATTTACAAAATCTGATAAATACATCATTTGAGAAAAAAAAAACATGCATTTGTGATCATTAGTTTGTAAACAGTGTGTAGATACTGGCAACATGCAGGATGAATTTAAGTCATAATTAATACAAGGATTTTGCAAAAGGTAGCAAAATGGCCTACTGAGTACACACAGTATCCCACAACTGTCCTGTGGTAGTGCTACAGCTGCCAGTGTGGCCTCATACTCCTCTAATTATGTCCTCTTTATTTGACTAAGCATAGTGGAGCATTAAACCTGCCTCCCAGACGACTGCTGATCAAAACGTTTGAAACAGAAACTTTCCCCTGGTGATCAGGGACCAGGGGTTAAATAAATGGTGCTCTGTCGAAACTCTGCATTATGAGTCCACCACGTGAGCACAAAAGCAAACAGCCTTCATCTGATATGCTACCTCATAAAGTACAAGAACTAAAGAGGAATCAACCACTGATACAGTTCAGCTTAAAGAGGACTTCACACAAAGGACATTGTATGTATCACATGATATCAATCACAAGTTTTGTTTACTGTTGACATATACAGTTTTATTAACCATTAACAAAAAGATGGGTTTTTGTCGAGCTCTTGTATAGCACGTGGGCGCTCGTCTTCAGGGCATCTCGCTCTGGTGACGGCTTAATGGGCGGTACATTTCGCTGTTTAAAGTACTGGGTGACCTGTTGAGGCAGCTCAGCCAGGACTGATTTAGCGAAGGTCTCCTTTGGTGCGTGAGAGAAAGAGAGGGGAAAAGAACAAAACAGCACATTGGGTTTTAGATTGAATTAAAGCCGCAAGTGGCGATGATCGTCATCCAGTTCAATAAACCACACCAAACAGGAGTCAATAGCAGAATTAGCTGTTTGGCATCAGCAGAAAAGAGTTGACAAGTTTTTCATGGGCGCAACCCACACATGCATTTTCCTTACAAATGTGGCACCATTTAAGGGGAAACAAACAGGCTTTCCAACTGTTTAAGATTTATTGCCAATAAACATTGTTACAACAAAGCAGTAATCGATCAAACACGCATGTCCTTTACTTTTTGTGTTCAGTTGATTTTGAGCAGCTTGAGTAGGCTGAACAGCTCCCTCTGCTGGTCATCTTTCTGCTTCGCTTCAGTGACAAATTAAAATGAGAAATGGCAGCGTAGAAGGTATTTCCTGCTTTCTTTGTCCTACTTGTGCAAGTGTAAAATGATGCAAGTGAGCTCATTCTTTAGCAGCCAACGGTGCCTAAATGATGGCAACACTTGTCTTACTGTCACTTTAAATGAAGACTTGCATTGATAAAATAAGTCAAATAAACAAACAGCCTAAATAATGATCATAACTCTTTTACAGTCATATTTCTGTCACTTTGGCTACTCCAGGCTACATGCCAATGTATCCTTGGGCAAGATACTTAACCCCAAGTTGCTCTCCGACCGTCCCGTCGGAGTATGAATGTGTGTGAATGATAGTTAATTTAAAAAGCACTTAGCTTAGCAAACATGGAAGTGCTTGTATGAATGGGAGTGCATGGGTGAATGTAAACATGTTGTAATAGCGCTTTGAGTGCTCATACTGAGTAGAAAAGCGCTATATAAGAGCTTGTCCATTTACTTTCCCACAACTGACTGTGAATAAACTGCCTACAGGAGCTGTGATTCATGCATTTTTGCAACAATTCATAAATATCTTCTACAAATAATGCTTATAGATTTTTTTTTCACTGACTGGACATTTTTAAAAGAGTTTTTAATAACTGTTTCTTTCATGGTGCTCATTCACACTCTGAGGCCTGTGTTACCCAAAGCAGGATTTGAGTTTAGCGTGGCAACCTCAGGCTTAACCCTGAGTTTTTACTGTTACCAAGGTGGTTCACTTCTTACAGGGATACATTACTGGGGGAGATCTAACCTGCTCTGAAGCAAATTGTAAGAGAAATCACTGCCTACTGACCAATCAGTTCACTGGAAAATAACATCACCACTCCTTTCTAGCATTACAGCTTGATGGTCTTCATAAAAGATGAGACTTTGCGCCCAGTAGACACGTCTGTGTTTAAACTGGTCATGTGGTGCTATACAGTGAACACACTTGTAGCTAGACTGGGAAACACTGGGTTGTCTTATCCAGTTGATAACCACCTTCATGTGACTGCTTAGCCTGATTGCAGATTTAAGGGTACACTGTGACTCAGGTGATAGAGCAGGTCATCTACCAGTTGGAAGATTGCTTAATTAGTCCCTGTTCCTCCAATACATCATAAACTAGCATTTCTCATACACTCTGAACAACAGTATGACCATAAACATGGTAACATATTAAATATAATTAACATAATTTACTGTAAATGTTTGGATTTTTCCTTATATAAATATATTGATAGGACCATCATTGGGCAGCATACTGGTGAGAATAATCAGATGAGTCTAAAATAATGTGATAAAATGTGGTGCTCTGTGTCTGTTAGAGCACGAGTCTCAGACATAAACTTAACTGTTAAAGCAGATGAAACAAACGGATGGAGAGTTGAAGCTACTGACCGTTGATCTAACATGTGGACGCGGTGAGAGGTGTTAGTCTCAATGAAATCCTCTCTGGCCAACCACAAGATATCAACAGAAGGCTTCCCGTCACCCGGCACAAACACCAGACACCTTTTACTGAAGTTGAACCCTAAACACACGCACAAACAGTAACTCAGTATGTAATGAAACTCTATTTATTTAAAGCTTTGCATTTACTCTCCCTGCTGTATGTATTAAAATTAAAGCAGATGTCTGTGTGAAATCAGCAGAACACATTTCTCAGAATATCTAGCAGACAAGGACGTACCCCTCTGTGCTTTGACTACTTCATTGGTGGGTTCATGCACGTGTGGAATCAAAGAGTACTCCTCTGAAACAGAGAACATCAAACACTGTATTGTATGCAGCAGAGGTCAGAAAATCACAAAGATATGCTGGAAATGGAGCCATATTTCCCATTCTGCAGTTTACAGTAAGTAAACTTAAGCTGCCACTTTTCCTAACACTATCGTTACCTTTATTACTGCTGCTCTGTTTTGCTTTTTTTCTTTCATTTTTTCTTCGTATTGTTCCCCTGATAGGCTTTTATGGAACAGTGAATCAATATACAAAAGTAAAACATTGTTAACATGTTTTGTGGTGTCTTGATATTGGTCAGTACTGTGTATATTGGTCAGTATAGGGACCCTGAAGGGTGGGCAGTGTGGTGGAAGTTAGCCAGGTCAGGGTTTCTTTTCTTCCAATGTGACTTATTATTGAAGTCACAAGACCACTGACCCCTATAAACAGACGCCCTCCTACATTAGCTGTCTAGATGGTGGGATTTTTTCAGAGATGGTCATGTGCCCTGCTATAGAGGCTAAAGTGGTTTAAAACTGCTTATATTGGTCTAAATAAATGGAACAGCAGGTAAAAGTGATAACAGTCAAATATTGTGCCAGTCCTTTTCCTGGTACCTTCCTTTACTACTATTTTCTGTTTATGTACACACTATACACAGTATAAAAGCTGGACATAGCTTCTCAGTCTAAAGTGTCCCTTCAGCCTGCATTATTTTTGATTGTCTCTGGGGCGGCGATGCATGTGTTTGCAAAAAGACTGAGTCCTAGCACTCAGCACTAACCTCAGGAAAGATGCGTTTATGCTTTGAATAAAACATTAGTACATTTTATTATTTTTTTAGCAATTTTACTCTTTATCGTGTCCTGGTCATTAGTTCTGTGTGTGTGTGTGTACATATGTTTCTGTCAAGTTTTATCCCTAAGTCCTTGTGTATGTAGGTTTGGCTCGCTGCCAGCCAGTTTATGTTCTTCATTCTCATCAGTGAGATTCAGCAAATAAAGTTCCACATCCTGTCTCCTGAGTCCTGCACTGGGGTCCGATCCTGCCTGCCACACAGTGTCTCATGATAGTTATGGCAGCAGTAACAATGGTAAGAATGTAAACACTGTTTATTGTATGATTGCTGTTATTCGATAAAACATCTTTACACTTTCTGTTGTGCTGTAGACAAATTGTTTGTAGTCTTTTTCTTTGTCTGCAATCTCACCTGTGACCGTTGCATCAATGGTCTCTGACACAGATCCTTTGATGCCATCGAGGGTGAATGTTAGAGTACAGGTGTAGGTGCCTTTATGTTGAAGTTCCACATGATTCATTTTCAGTTTGGTGTCCCAATACTCGTAGATGTTTGTCCCATCCTCTATGGGCTCACAGTCCTAGAGGGAATAACATCAAAGTAGCTAAAGAGGGGGAGAAATGGGTGGCGTAGTTAAACACTTGGACACAGGCTGGATCTTGATCAACACCAGTCGGGTCACCTGGCTTCATCGGGTATCTGTTGTAAAACCCGAGACACCCGATGAGCATCAGAAGATGTATGCTGAACAGTTTGTTTCATAATCACAAAACAAGAAGAAAATGTCTCTATGGTCTCTATTCATTATAATAAACAGTGCAGTTGGTGAATTTGCCGTGGGATCCCATTTGACTGCTGGCATAAACGTTTCCATTTACTGATGGTGGGATGATGTGATTATTTTAAAACATGGAACTTTATAACAGTTCCCATCATTTTTTGAAATAGTATTCATTTGTTTCCCTGTCACAAAGTGAAACAAAACAAACAAAAACCTCATGGATGCTGGCATCTGCTATCAGCCAAACTGTAATTTGTAAACACTGGTATCAGCCCAGAGTTTCAGTGCACTCCTTGTACTGATACAAGTTGAAATAGAGGCAGTAAATAGTTGAGGTTGCTGCTACTTTGCAGCCTCTCCATTAAACCCATTAGGTTTCATGCCAAGAATTCCCAACAACTCACTCTGTACCACTTGATGGAGGAAGTGATGTTGTAGCTTCTCAGCTTATTGATATGGTCCCCCAGAGGGCAGCTCAGGCTGTCGTTGGCTCCTTTTGTAAGTTCTTGTAAAGCTTTCCTCGGCCTTCCACATTCTCCTGGAAGTCTTTCCTCTACTACCAGCTTGGCGGCCTGCCTATAGCAGTGAGAAGGAGTCCTACAGGGAAATTAAGTCAAACTATTATGAATGAATGGATAATTAGACACATTCAAAACTCAAACATTAGAAAGTTGTTTGGGTCTTGCAGAAAACTGCAGTGATGTGTAAAATAGTAATTACCAGCTACAGTAGTAGTTGTCATTGTTTTAAGGTAATCCAGAACATTTTGAAAATGAATATCATGTTACAGTTAAAATTGAAGAAATAAAGCACAAAAACAGGAGAACAAACAGCACCTGGAAGATAAAAACCAACACAGAAACAAGCACACAATCTTGTGTCTGTGATACTGTGTTTGTCATGAATGAGGGTGAGAAGCTGCAACAACACTAACCTAACCCTAACCCAGAAGACCCGGGCTGTACGCTGAACAACCAAGGCCACACATCCCAGTAACATCAGCATGCCCAGGCATAACTGGGCACCCCCAGTGTAGGGAGGGACCCAGCACGGAGTAGGACAATCCCAGGCACCAGGGCCCCAGACTCCACACCCAGATCCCCGCAGGGGAGGCCAGCCAACTAGCCCAGGGCCAGCATCCATTGTCTCAAGCACCCAGGCCCCCACACCCCAAGACCATGAGGTAGCATCTACTCAAGTGCCCACCACCCGCAATGAGGGCAAACATATAGACACAACAAAATGGCAGCCACAGGTGTTAAGTTCTGTTCTCAAATTCTTCTGTTAGACACTAATGTTTTATTTTGGTGAGCACTTTTATTTTGATATATCCTGTGTGGCGAATAGAACTTCCTGCAGAAACTATTGTGTTTTTCATTTACTTTGTTTTTACGACCTTGTTGTGATCATTCATTTTTTACGGCAGTGTGAAAAGTGTACGCAGAGTGAACGTTTACAACCATGGCTACTGCGCACATTTCCAGAGCTGTGATGAAGTTAAGAATAAAGGAGTCAAGAGACTAAAAAGTGTGTGATCATTTACGACATGGAAGAAGCGACAGCAAACCCAACAGGTTATGGGCCCAGGAGCAACACAGAAGGAAGATGGCAGACAGGGGTGCAGCTATATAATTTCTGAGGTGTATGCGGACACATTTTTAGGCGCCCCCCCCAACCCTAGCCAGAAATTTCATCTGCACATTTTAACTTCCGTACTGCAGTTTTTCTCTATGTCACATGTGTCAGACTCAAGGCCTGCGGACTACTTCCGGCCCACGATCTAATTTTATAGGCCAGCAAGATGATTTCATATAGCTATTATTAATAGCCAGTGGGTAAATGTGCTCCCACCACTTATACTACAAATCACACTCATTGCAACAGCTGCCGGGAGGCCAAGAACTGTGCACCACTTTTGCGTATTGATCAGCGGATAAAACATCAGTCAGCACTTTTTACAGTGACACAGGTGCCATGAGCTGCCTCAGGAAATCTGTCACTTCATAGAAAGTGAAGGAAACGGCACCAAACAATCGCACAAACCAAACCAAACCACAATAGTGTGATTACCACCAGTTTGTGCTTATAGTGATCGTTCTGGTGGCTACAGCTGATGTAAGGAAAAAAATAACAGCTGCCATTCTCTGCACAGTGAGTAAAACCACACAGACAATGGAGGCGTGGAAAAACTTGTCAGCCATGATCCACTCCTGTTAAATCATGCCTGAAATTTTCATTTGATCTTCGTTTTTCTTCTTACTTCTCCTCATTCATGCTGGTTGTCATTTCCATTTTTTGTAGCCGCGAAACCAAGTGCGCGCATGACCTTAGGGACATCAAACGTGCACATTGTGAACTTTCCCTGCTGTGGTAGATTGTAAATTGCAGTGAAATAATAAAGGAGCAAGCAGCGATAAAAGCAGCGATCTAGCCGGTGCGGAGTCCGCGGGGCGGGCTCCTGTTTGCTAAATGCAGTGACAGCAGAGCTCCGAAAGTGAAGCGGTGAAATCCTCAGCCCGACTAAAGGGCGTCTCAGACCAGCGCTAGCTGAACACTGCCCGTGCGCGCGCGCACACACACACACACACACACACACCAGCCGCATCCTCTCAACATTTACTGTGTTCATGTGTGCAGATCACGTATTCATGGACTTATAAAATACAAGACTTCTATGACATAAATTATGACTGTCTTGGGGACAGGAGGAGGGGAGGTGAAGGAGCGCAGGGGCGCCTAATCAGCGCCGCGCCTCTGTTATTGATCATGTCATATGCACAGCTGTTAAATACAGAAAATGCAACTACAGAAATATTTTCCCACATCGTTTTGGCACCCCCCTCTTGTGCGGTGCCCCTATGCATTGCATATAGTGCATACCCCCTTTTTGCGCCACTGCACTTTATTAACATTTCTTAACATCCTATTAACTAAACACAACACACAGCAATTTATTTTAAAACATATATGACATGTAGCTTACAAAATGCTATCAAAAAGCTGTTGTGTTGCAAACACAAACCAGACTAAGTTGTCTGGGTGAAATTAGTTGCATGACATGATGCCTCAATTCTAATTCTAATTCAGCAAAACTAAAAACCAAATCCACTCGCCCTCTGTCACTAATTAGCAACATATTAGCAAGAGGCGAATATATTAGCCTATCGCCTAATGTCAATCACGTCACTCACAGAAATGTGCATACCTTTATCCTTTGGCCGTTTCTCCTCTTCTTCTTTTTCTAAACTGTGCACCTGATGGCTTCTTTGCTCTTTTACCTTGATCCATATTACCTTTCGACAACAGTCCCTTCAGCCGTCAATCAACCACAGTCACGTCACGTAAAGACGGACAAGAGCGAGTAAGCCACTGACTGTGAGTGCTCCCTTGAAATGCGCTCGGACGCTACCTTAGCTAAACATGGGAAAACAAAGTGACAGGAAAGAAAAAGTGAAAAAGTTCAAAAAGCAAGCAAGCAAGCCCCCCCCCCCCCCCCCCCCCCCAAAAAAAAAAAAAAAAACTAAAACAACAATAAACAAAAAAAAAAAAACAGGTACCCGCTGTGCGGACTACTTCCACACACACATACCTCACAACCTACGGAGGAAGAAAAGAAAAAGAAAAAAAAAAAAAAAAGTGGCAGCAGCTTTGTAGATAGCGGTGTGGGAACTGGCACCCTTTGTCTGTCAGTCAGGCTCTTCCTGGTTTCTCCCCTCTGGTCAGTCAGTCAGCGGTGCCGGAATGTGGACTCGAACCCGGGCGTTCCAGTTGGAGGACCAGGGCCCACACCACTAAGCTACGCAGCTACTGCCGAAAGAATAATGCTCAACGTGCTATATGAAGATTCCAAAGAGGCAAGTTTTGAAAATCAATAATCCTTTGAAAGGATTCACTAATAGCTTTTGTGAGGCGTTGCTATCACTGCTCTTGTTCCTGTCACTCTTTGCTCCTGTCACTTTGTCAGTCAGTCGCTTACTTCCTCTGTCTGTCAGTGCAGTAGGCTTAGCACTAGGCAAGGTAAGAATGTTGTTTCTGTCTATATTGTTTTGTTAATATGATGTTAGACTATGAGCTTGTAATGTCTTGTATTGCTGAAGGCTTATATTGAATTGTGCCTGGCCGTTGAGTGGGCTTTTCCCAAATGAGTTGGCCTGTCAGCTCTGTAGACTGAAGGTAAAACCTCACAGACAGGCAGAGATGTATAAAGTACTGGAGTAGAGGAGTGGAGTAGAAGTACAAGTACTATATAAAAAAATTGACTTGAGTAAAAGTTGAAGTGTTCTTTCAACACCATACTCAAGTGGAAGTACAGAAGTACTCAATTTTTTTGGTACTTAAGTATTGCAAGTAGAAGTATTTCAAAAAATGCTACTCAAGTACGGAAAGTACAAGTACAAGTAAAAGTACAAGTACTGTGTATATTAAAGAAAGGCAGTCAAAAGTTTGATTATCATTGTTTATATTATTTCAAACATTTGAAAGGCACAATGTATTTGGCTGAAGCTGGAGTACAATGATAAAAGGCCATACAAGTGTTTACAAAAAAACAAACACAAATAAAACATCTCAAAAGGCCAGAGGGGCAGTCCACAGAGCAGCTAAAAGACAAACCTGGACAAGGTGTTCCTGGGACGTCATCCATCTCGATATCGGACAGTAAGCTGACGCGTTCTGTCCTCAATACTTGCAAGCAACAGCGCAAAAGGCGGAGACGAAGCCTGCGTTTTTTTTATAGGCTTGATCGCTCAAATCGCCCAATGATGAGCCAGCTTCATAAACCGTGACAGCGCCATCTACCGCTCTGGCATTGATACTATGACTTGGGGATGATTAGTAACGTTTTCATAATAGTAACGAGTAACGATTCAGCACGTGAAAAATGTATCGGAGTAAAAGTATTAAATTAATCAAAAATATATAGTGGAGTAAAAGTGAAAGTAGGGGAAAAAATATGTACTCCAATAAAGTACAGATACTGCATTTTAGTACTTAAGTACAGTACTTAAGTAGTTCTACTTCGTTACCATACATCTCTGCAGACAGGCAGTATGATGACAGCATGCTCCTGCTTTACATTAGGAGGATAGAAAGTCTGGCTTTGGTTCATGCCTGTATGTGTGTGTGTGTGTGTGTGTGTGTGTGTGTGTGTGTGTGTGTGTGTATATATATATATATATTTATTTATTTTTTTAAGGAATCCAAACTGAAATTATAAACCACAAGACAGGATGGATGGATGGATGGATGGCTGCCTGTGGCTGCCATTTTGTTGTGTCTATATGTTTGCCCTCATTGCGGGTGGTGGGCACTTGAGTAGATGCTACCTCATGGTCTTGGGGTGTGGGGGCCTGGGTGCTTGAGACAATGGATGCTGGCCCTGGGCTAGTTGGCTGGCCTCCCCTGCGGGGATCTGGGTGTGGAGTCTGGGGCCCTGGTGCCTGGGATTGTCCTACTCCGTGCTGGGTCCCTCCCTACACTGGGGGTGCCCAGTTATGCCTGGGCATGCTGATGTTACTGGGATGTGTGGCCTTGGTTGTTCAGCGTACAGCCCGGGTCTTCTGGGTTAGGGTTAGGTTAGTGTTGTTGCAGCTTCTCACCCTCATTCATGACAAACACAGTATCACAGACACAAGATTGTGTGCTTGTTTCTGTGTTGGTTTTTATCTTCCAGGTGCTGTTTGTTCTCCTGTTTTTGTGCTTTATTTCTTCAATTTTAACTGTAACATGATATTCATTTTCAAAATGTTCTGGATTACCTTAAAACAATGACAACTACTACTGTAGCTGGTAATTACTATTTTACACATCACTGCAGTTTTCTGCAAGACCCAAACAACTTTCTAATGTTTGAGTTTTGAATGTGTCTAATTATCCGTTCATTCATAATAGTTTGACTTAATTTCCCTGTAGGACTCCTTCTCACTGCTATAGGCAGGCCGCCAAGCTGGTAGTAGAGGAAAGACTTCCAGGAGAATGTGGAAGGCCGAGGAAAGCTTTACAAGAACTTACAAAAGGAGCCAACGACAGCCTGAGCTGCCCTCTGGGGGACCATATCAATAAGCTGAGAAGCTACAACATCACTTCCTCCATCAAGTGGTACAGAGTGAGTTGTTGGGAATTCTTGGCATGAAACCTAATGGGTTTAATGGAGAGGCTGCAAAGTAGCAGCAACCTCAACTATTTACTGCCTCTATTTCAACTTGTATCAGTACAAGGAGTGCACTGAAACTCTGGGCTGATACCAGTGTTTACAAATTACAGTTTGGCTGATAGCAGATGCCAGCATACATGAGGTTTTTGTTTGTTTTGTTTCACTTTGTGACAGGGAAACAAATGAATACTATTTAAAAAAAATGATGGGAACTGTTATAAAGTTCCATGTTTTAAAATAATCACATCATCCCACCATCAGTAAATGGAAACGTTTATGCCAGCAGTCAAATGGGATCCCACGGCAAATTCACCAACTGCACTGTTTATTATAATGAATAGAGACCATAGAGACATTTTCTTCTTGTTTTGTGATTATGAAACAAACTGTTCAGCATACATCTTCTGATGCTCATCGGGTGTCTCGGGTTTTACAACAGATACCCGATGAAGCCAGGTGACCCGACTGGTGTTGATCAAGATCCAGCCTGTGTCCAAGTGTTTAACTACGCCACCCATTTCTCCCCCTCTTTAGCTACTTTGATGTTATTCCCTCTAGGACTGTGAGCCCATAGAGGATGGGACAAACATCTACGAGTATTGGGACACCAAACTGAAAATGAATCATGTGGAACTTCAACATAAAGGCACCTACACCTGTACTCTAACATTCACCCTCGATGGCATCAAAGGATCTGTGTCAGAGACCATTGATGCAACGGTCACAGGTGAGATTGCAGACAAAGAAAAAGACTACAAACAATTTGTCTACAGCACAACAGAAAGTGTAAAGATGTTTTATCGAATAACAGCAATCATACAATAAACAGTGTTTACATTCTTACCATTGTTACTGCTGCCATAACTATCATGAGACACTGTGTGGCAGGCAGGATCGGACCCCAGTGCAGGACTCAGGAGACAGGATGTGGAACTTTATTTGCTGAATCTCACTGATGAGAATGAAGAACATAAACTGGCTGGCAGCGAGCCAAACCTACATACACAAGGACTTAGGGATAAAACTTGACAGAAACATATGTACACACACACACACAGAACTAATGACCAGGACACGATAAAGAGTAAAATTGCTAAAAAAATAATAAAATGTACTAATGTTTTATTCAAAGCATAAACGCATCTTTCCTGAGGTTAGTGCTGAGTGCTAGGACTCAGTCTTTTTGCAAACACATGCATCGCCGCCCCAGAGACAATCAAAAATAATGCAGGCTGAAGGGACACTTTAGACTGAGAAGCTATGTCCAGCTTTTATACTGTGTATAGTGTGTACATAAACAGAAAATAGTAGTAAAGGAAGGTACCAGGAAAAGGACTGGCACAATATTTGACTGTTATCACTTTTACCTGCTGTTCCATTTATTTAGACCAATATAAGCAGTTTTAAACCACTTTAGCCTCTATAGCAGGGCACATGACCATCTCTGAAAAAATCCCACCATCTAGACAGCTAATGTAGGAGGGCGTCTGTTTATAGGGGTCAGTGGTCTTGTGACTTCAATAATAAGTCACATTGGAAGAAAAGAAACCCTGACCTGGCTAACTTCCACCACACTGCCCACCCTTCAGGGTCCCTATACTGACCAATATACACAGTACTGACCAATATCAAGACACCACAAAACATGTTAACAATGTTTTACTTTTGTATATTGATTCACTGTTCCATAAAAGCCTATCAGGGGAACAATACGAAGAAAAAAGTGAAAGAAAAAAAGCAAAACAGAGCAGCAGTAATAAAGGTAACGATAGTGTTAGGAAAAGTGGCAGCTTAAGTTTACTTACTGTAAACTGCAGAATGGGAAATATGGCTCCATTTCCAGCATATCTTTGTGATTTTCTGACCTCTGCTGCATACAATACAGTGTTTGATGTTCTCTGTTTCAGAGGAGTACTCTTTGATTCCACACGTGCATGAACCCACCAATGAAGTAGTCAAAGCACAGAGGGGTACGTCCTTGTCTGCTAGATATTCTGAGAAATGTGTTCTGCTGATTTCACACAGACTTCTGCTTTAATTTTAATACGTACTGCAGGGAGAGTAAATGCAAAGCTTTAAATAAATAGAGTTTCATTACATACTGAGTTACTGTTTGTGCGTGTGTTTAGGGTTCAACTTCAGTAAAAGGTGTCTGGTGTTTGTGCCGGGTGACGGGAAGCCTTCTGTTGATATCTTGTGGTTGGCCAGAGAGGATTTCATTGAGACTAACACCTCTCACCGCGTCCACATGTTAGATCAACGGTCAGTAGCTTCAACTCTCCATCCGTTTGTTTCATCTGCTTTAACAGTTAAGTTTATGTCTGAGACTCGTGCTCTAACAGACACAGAGCACCACATTTTATCACATTATTTTAGACTCATCTGATTATTCTCACCAGTATGCTGCCCAATGATGGTCCTATCAAAGGCGCGTGGTTAGAGCGACTGCTGATGTTTTCTGAGCTGCAGGAGGAGGACTTGTACACCAACTACACCTGTCGTGTGTACAGTGACAGGGGCTTTCCTGAGAGATATTTTAGTCTGCAACCAGCAGGTAAAAACATCTACCATAAATATTATACTTTACCTTACCTTGTTTATTAACCTTGTGTACTACTGCATCTTCTCACAATCAGTAAATCAAAGAATCTGTGCATTGAAGTGATTATCTTATATATATATATAAAGAAAAATCCAAACATTTACAGTAAATTATGTTAATTATATTTAATATGTTACCATGTTTATGGTCATACTGTTGTTCAGAGTGTATGAGAAATGCTAGTTTATGATGTATTGGAGGAACAGGGACTAATTAAGCAATCTTCCAACTGGTAGATGACCTGCTCTATCACCTGAGTCACAGTGTACCCTTAAATCTGCAATCAAGCTAAGCAGTCACATGAAGGTGGTTATCAACTGGATAAGACAACCCAGTGTTTCCCAGTCTAGCTACAAGTGTGTTCACTGTATAGCACCACATGACCAGTTTAAACACAGACGTGTCTACTGGGCGCAAAGTCTCATCTTTTATGAAGACCATCAAGCTGTAATGCTAGAAAGGAGTGGTGATGTTATTTTCCAGTGAACTGATTAGTCAGTAGGCAGTGATTTCTCTTACAATTTGCTTCAGAGCAGGTTAGATCTCCCCCAGTAATGTATCCCTGTAAGAAGTGAACCACCTTGGTAACAGTAAAAACTCAGGGTTAAGCCTGAGGTTGCCACGCTAAACTCAAATCCTGCTTTGGGTAACACAGGCCTCAGAGTGTGAATGAGCACCATGAAAGAAACAGTTATTAAAAACTCTTAAAAATGTCCAGTCAGTGAAAAAAAAATCTATAAGCATTATTTGTAGAAGATATTTATGAATTGTTGCAAAAATGCATGAATCACAGCTCCTGTAGGCAGTTTATTCACAGTCAGTTGTGGGAAAGTAAATGGACAAGCTCTTATATAGCGCTTTTCTACTCAGTATGAGCACTCAAAGCGCTATTACAACATGTTTACATTCACCCATGCACTCCCATTCATACAAGCACTTCCATGTTTGCTAAGCTAAGTGCTTTTTAAATTAACTATCATTCACACACATTCATACTCCGACGGGACGGTCGGAGAGCAACTTGGGGTTAAGTATCTTGCCCAAGGATACATTGGCATGTAGCCTGGAGTAGCCAAAGTGACAGAAATATGACTGTAAAAGAGTTATGATCATTATTTAGGCTGTTTGTTTATTTGGCTTATTTTATCAATGCAAGTCTTCATTTAAAGTGACAGTAAGACAAGTGTTGCCATCATTTAGGCACCGTTGGCTGCTAAAGAATGAGCTCACTTGCATCATTTTACACTTGCACAAGTAGGACAAAGAAAGCAGGAAATACCTTCTACGCTGCCATTTCTCATTTTAATTTGTCACTGAAGCGAAGCAGAAAGATGACCAGCAGAGGGAGCTGTTCAGCCTACTCAAGCTACTCAAAATCAACTGAACACAAAAAGTAAAGGACATGCGTGTTTGATCGATTACTGCTTTGTTGTAACAATGTTTATTGGCAATAAATCTTAAACAGTTGGAAAGCCTGTTTGTTTCCCCTTAAATGGTGCCACATTTGTAAGGAAAATGCATGTGTGGTTTGCGCCCATGAAAAACTTGTCAACTCTTTTCTGCTGATGCCAAACAGCTAATTCTGCTATTGACTCCTGTTTGGTGTGGTTTATTGAACTGGATGACGATCATCGCCACTTGCGGCTTTAATTCAATCTAAAACCCAATGTGCTGTTTTGTTCTTTTCCCCTCTCTTTCTCTCACGCACCAAAGGAGACCTTCGCTAAATCAGTCCTGGCTGAGCTGCCTCAACAGGTCACCCAGTACTTTAAACAGCGAAATGTACCGCCCATTAAGCCGTCACCAGAGCGAGATGCCCTGAAGACGAGCGCCCACGTGCTATACAAGAGCTCGACAAAAACCCATCTTTTTGTTAATGGCTAATAAAACTGTATATGTCAACAGTAAACAAAACTTGTGATTGATATCATGTGATACATACAATGTCCTTTGTGTGAAGTCCTCTTTAAACTGAACTGTATCAGTGGTTGATTCCTCTTTAGTTCTTGTACTTTATGAGGTAGCATATCAGATGAAGGCTGTTTGCTTTTGTGCTCACGTGGTGGACTCATAATGCAGAGTTTCGACAGAGCACCATTTATTTAACCCCTGGTCCCTGATCACCAGGGGAAAGTTTCTGTTTCAAACGTTTTGATCAGCAGTCGTCTGGGAGGCAGGTTTAATGCTCCACTATGCTTAGTCAAATAAAGAGGACATAATCAGAGGAGTATGAGGCCACACTGGCAGCTGTAGCACTACCACAGGACAGTTGTGGGATACTGTGTGTACTCAGTAGGCCATTTTGCTACCTTTTGCAAAATCCTTGTATTAATTATGACTTAAATTCATCCTGCATGTTGCCAGTATCTACACACTGTTTACAAACTAATGATCACAAATGCATGTTTTTTTTTCTCAAATGATGTATTTATCAGATTTTGTAAATATTTTATGAGCTTCTGCTGTAAGCAAAGGAAGTATTACACGACAAAGACAGATGGTTCAACAGAGGCTGCACCTGTCAGTCTTAATGAGCGCAAAGCTTTGACTCAAAGCAGCAAACACTGGTACAAAAATGTAAATTGTTAAAGAGAATTAAAAACTCTGGAACGTCTGGGTCATTAACACACAGTGAGAACTGAAATGTTCACACCTTGACTGTCCCCCTGTTTTTCAATCTCAAGTCAGCTCACTGAGCTCCGCTCCAGATGCACAGTTCTCCTGCCAAGGTCTTAATGACGACTGAATACACATCCCAGAATCCAATTAACCAAATTCATTTTGATCTGGTCCAATTTTGTGCATTAATTTCAAGGTCAGTGTGACTCTGAGCTGCAGTACTGTGCAGCACAACAACAGACCCTTTAACATACGGTCACAAAGAACCACTCGCAGGGACAAGAAGAACAAGAAATCCGACAACAGATGGCACGGTTCCCCACAGAGCGCTGATGTCAACATCATGATGTCAGTCTGGGATTTCAAGGAAGAGATGGGACATAATGAACCTGCTTGAATCTGCAGAGGAACTGTGCAACAAGATGCTTGCAAGAAGCAACCTGCTAAGAATATTTTTAAAATTGTACTCATCTATGAAGAACAACTGGGTTTGCTTCTTTTGGGGTTTTAAGTGGTCATAAAAACAGCTCAAAGCTGTCTGGATGCTCGTCAAATTGCATTGGTGGAAATATAACTGAATGTATCGATTGAAGGTTGTTTCTAGATCTTCATTTTGTTTCCTAACCACTGTTAAATTGCAGTACCCCTAAATAAAGTGGGCACTTGACAAAAAGGTCTGTATTATTGCACTATATCTTCCTCATTCCTTCTGTGAGAGTTAGCAGTATGCTACATGTCCCTTCATATTTTACGGTCACTGGTAGGCAGATTTTTGTCACCTGGACAGAAGCAGGCTAGTTGTTTCCAGTTTCCAACCTTGTGCCAACCTTAAAATCTCTTTAGACAAAAAACAAATGCATTCATATGCCTGCTTTTTACCCTGGAATGAGCTCCACATTTTGAAGCCTTCACTTCAACTGTATAACAGTCACCATCTTGGTTTTCTATAACCAGAAGTTACCATGTTTGGATAAAAGGGTGGTGTTCTAGTAACCTTTGGTAAGTAGTTACAAAAACTCTATAAATGACACACACACACACACACACAGGCTACAGCAACCATGCCACAAAACTTTAATTTGGTCCAAATCAATATGAGTATAAAATTCACCCCAATTGTTATGAAGGGAATAATACAGTTCATACAGTTGTTATGAAGGGGGCCCAAACCCTTTCTTTGTACCAGGATCTAAACATGTTAGTTTTAATCACTAAAATTCAATATTTTAACATGATGATTGACCTATTTTTGAAGCATGCTTCAAGTGGCCATTAGAACTGTAGTTTTAGGCGCTTCCTCATTACCTTAATTTTCAGCCTTGGAGGTAGAGGAAACTACACTGCCCCCTAGTAGGTTACAGGTTTTCTTTTTCTTAGCAGCTCCAGCTCTCAGTGACACTTTCTGCAGATGCTGTCTGCAAGTCCACATTTAAGGTGAATAATCCATAATGGAGCCCTGGAGAGGGAGCAAAGAGCAGAGCTCAGGTGCTGGCAGAAAGGGAGAATATTCAACAATAATGATCAATTCATCTTTAAAGAAATGCAAAGTAATGCCACTCATTTACTCCTCTGAGCTCACATTCTGTGTCAAACACCTCCCACAGCCACCTAGCTGCACATCCACTCGCCACCTCCAGCGGACACTTCCCATCTACTGTCCCCGTCCTCTGCAACGCTTTTTAACACCTCTTTAGCCAACAAAATCATATGCTCACAACATGAAGCTGCTACCTCCACTGCCACAGGCCTCCACCTAAATCATTTCACACTCAACTGCAGCCGCACCATGCACCTCACTTCAACAAATAATACAAGTCCAACACAAACCAACAATCTCATGCAATCATCAACTCAACAAAACCACCTCACACTCCCAAACTCAACAAGCCCACCACCATAACACACTCATACCAAACAAATAACAAAAAAAACTTGGCTCTCTCTTGCTTGCGTGCCACCTCATCCATGGGGCCCCACACTTCTTTAACACCAACTACATCAGCACCTCTGCTGGCTATGTGTGCCATCATGGCACAAGCTCAATGCAGCCAGCCTTAAGACAACAACAAAAAAGAAAAAAAAAGAAAATCAACTGTGGCATAACAACAACGCTTTGAACATCCAAATTCATCCAATCATTACCAGCTTCTTACAAAACTCCCACAATTTACTCATTTCAAAACAAACAAACAAACCTCTCAATCTTGACAGTCACTTCAATCGTGCTCACACATCATCTCATTTGATAAAGCTACAAACAACTTAGAAGCTCACAGCTACAGAGCACCTCATGGACTTTGGCCGTGCAGTAGCTCAATACACAGCATCAAAGCGCATCAACGCTACCACACTCACAGTGTCTTGGATGAGTTCACAGGCGGTTCTGGCTAGATTTACGCCCTGGGCGAACCACCCCTTGAACACCCCCCCCGCCGCCGCCACCACTAACACAACAATACGTTACATATTTGTATTATTTTATTATATATAATCTTAAATACAAAAAGGAAACAAGAACAGAGAAAAAAACACAATAAAGAAATACATGAAATACAGTATAGAAATACCAATATAAATTGCACAAATCCTTCAGGTACTAATAACCATGCATGTGAAGTGCAATCTAAAACTTGACTTTTCCAGCCTTCTTTGTTGCAAAATCACATCATCATATCAAATCTGTTGTGCAACTCTATGATTGATGCTGATGACGGCAAGTCCAGAGAGATGCTCCTGTCACACAGTGGACCTCAAGCATGCTTTAATAAGCTTCAGCTTGGAAAAACTCCTCTCTGCTTCAGCTACTGTCACTGGAAGGGTCAAACCAATCCTGACTGCCACTTCTTTCCATATTTTCATGGACTTCAGCTGTTCTGGACTCTTGTCGTGAGAGCTGAGCAAAGAACTTGCGTCTTTCCAATCTGTCAGGCCTGAGCTTGTTAACTTAATTGTCCTCGTAGAAAAGACTTTGCAGCAGAAGCACAAAAGGCTGTTGCTTTTCTCTGAATAGACTAAGCAGCTTCTGGGAATCTTTTCACCATTAACCAATGTCTTCTTCAAATACTGCTGATGGCAACTTCTTCCATTCAACTCATTCCTGGGGAAAACAAAGTCAGCAGGTACCTCACTTGGTCCTCTGCACACCAGCTGTGTCCCAATTCTGGCAGTCACAACTCAAGGACAATTAGCAGGGTCAGTAGACAGAAGCTCATCCTCAGGGACACCATTTGGTCGTGGGATTTCAGGTTGAGGCATTTCTAATAAAGACAAAATGCTATTGTCATTAGTACATCTTATTTACAGCATTTAATTAGTGTTTACAAAAGTAAAAATTTATGCAAAAACACACACACACACACACACACACACACACACACACACACACCAGCCGCATCCTCTCAACATTTACTGTGTTCATGTGTGCAGATCACTTATTCATGGACTTATAAAATACAAGACTTCTATGACATAAATTACGACTGTCTTGGGGACAGGAGGAGGGGAGGTGAAGGAGCGCAGGGGCGCCTAATCAGCGCCGCGCCTCTGTTATTGATCATGTCATATGCACAGCTGTTAAATACAGAAAATGCAACTACAGAAATATTTTCCCACATCGTTTTGGCACCCCCCCCTCTTGTGCGGCACCCCTATGCATTGCATATAGTGCATACCCCCTTTTTGCGCCACTGCACTTTATTAACATTTCTTAACATCCTATTAACTAAACACAACACACAACAATTTATTTTAAAAGATATATGATATATGACATGTAGCACATACCTCACAACCTACGGAGGAAGAAAAGAAAAAGAAAAAAAAAAAAAAATAGTGGCAGCAGCTACGCAGGTGGTGTGTGGCTTAGTCTGTCAGTCTCTATATTATTAATATCGTTTTTTTTTTTTAACCTTACGTCAGTCAGTCAGTGGTGCCAGAGGGGGGAGTCGATCCTAGGGTTACAAACTGGGGGGCCAGCGCGCACATCACTAAGCTACGCAGGTACTGCCGAAAGAATAATGCTCAACGTGCTATATGAAGATTCCAAAGAGGCAAGTTTTGAAAATCAATAATTCTTTGAAAGGATTCACTAATAGCTTTTGTGAGGCGTTGCTATCACTGCTCTTGTTCCTGTCACTCTTTGCTCCTGTCACTTTGTCAGTCAGTCGCTTACTTCCTCTGTCTGTCAGTGCAGTAGGCTTAGCACTAGGCTACCCAGCCTAGTGCTAGCGTGGCTTACCACCAGGCTGTATAGCCTAGCGGTTAGCGCGCCGGACTCCGACGCAGAAGGCGAGAGTTCGACTCCACCTTGTGGACTGCAAACCTAAACGCATACTTATGTGTCTGCTTTGTAATGCCCGCGGGGGCCCCGCTTCCCATTCATTCTCTATGGTAGTGCTAAACCACTACGGATGAAATATATTTTTGGCCACTATGACCCTTGTGGCGCTGTTGTGGATGCGGTACTTCTAAAAATTTCCGCTTTGAAACTTTTGCCGAGACAGGACAGTTAACCCACTGCTCGCTACAGCAATCAGTGCCCCGTATTCATTTATTAAAGGTAAGAAAGGATGTTCGAAATAAGAGTAAATCTACACAATGAATATGCAGGTCCAGGATCACAAGTGTTCGTTGTGAATTCATTTACTGGTGCTGTCACGTAAACTAGCGTCCTTCCGTCGCTTGGCTACCATGATCAGAGTTCATTAGCTGTGGTGAAATGACGTGCTAAATATGAATGAACATGATGTTTTATTTTTTCGTGTGTGTTATTAACAGATTGTACTGTTAAAAAAGCTCGGTGGGTTTCTGACAAAGTTATGTACATATTTTGCCAACACTAAGAGGCCGCTGTGACACAAAGGTTACTAGTGTAGTGTAATTAAACAGCGTATTAATGGCTCGTAGTGAGATGACACGCTAAATTATGAATGAACCTGCTGCTATTTTTCATTCATGTGTACAGTGATTGTGTTGTAATGGCAAGGAATCAGTGGGCGATATCTGACTAAGGTGAGCGATGCTCGCTAATGAATAAACATGATAGGCATATGCTGAAAATCTGCCAGCAATACTTAGGTGCTATGACACTATAGCTACCAGTTTTAGGTTAAGCTTGACTACTGCAACTGACATAAATAATTGTGAATAAATAAATAATCACTCAACCACGAATGATTTTTATTTACAGACAGAATAGTTTGCAATGCCTGGATAAAATACATTTTTATCACAACTATTGTAAGCTAGAGTAAGCTTTGACTAAGTCAGCTGAACCCTGGCCACAGTTTAATAAATGTATTCTCCTGTCAGTGCTCTTTAAAACACTTGTTCTGTCTCCTCACCTTTCTCCTGGAGCTTGCTGTCTAAACCCTACCACAATGTGCAGCATTATTTTTAATATATTTCTTTTAATAAATTTGTCCTTTTTTTGTGGGGTCAAAGGTCATGTAATTATGACCTGAAATCTCTGTATTTGTGTCAAAATATTTTAAAAATCAAATTATGCTTATTTCTTACTTTTTTTTCTATGTCAAGATGCACAAGAAAGTTGTATTGTACCCAGGTAAAACCTGTGTGGTGTTCCGCAAGGGGCCACTCGGATACCTCCTCCAAGACCCGTCAGATGAAGCTCGGCGGATAAAAGACAACACCAAACTTCAGAACAAGTCTGTACCAATGAGGGAGGACCTGGTACATCAGAATGCTCTGACTGTGGTCCGTCACAGAGGAGGGGATGCCTCCGACAGGCGCGAGGTGTAAGGAGAGTACATCCTGCAGTTTGGAAAATATAAAGGAAAATCTTTCCGGTGGCTTCTGGAAAATGATGTTGGGTACACCATGTATCTGATCAAAAGTCTCCAGAAGGAAGAGGCTGCAGGGATCGCCATGGCTGAAAGGCATAGTAAGGATAGCCTGCAGTCATTCGTACAGTATGCCCTCGGTTTTCCGGAGATAAAGTCTCTTCAGGATTATGAGGCCAGCAGAGTGAGTGCTGCAGCAGAAGTCTCCTCTGAAGATGATCAGCTTGTTGGCTTTGGCTTACCATCTAAGAGCACACGGAAGGAGATTTGGGATGGCAGAGGTGATGGCTACGCGGCCTTTATCATGGAAAAGAGCTGCATTCAAGGAACACGGATGTATAAGCTGCAGCAGTACTTGCGCAAGAAGCATCAGTCTGCCTCAGCTACCACAAGGACCTCCACCAAACCCATTGGTAGATAATTTTACTAATATTTTAATAACATTTTGATGTGAAACTAAGTTAATTATTGATTTAATTCTTGCCTGAATCACAGGAATGGATGATGACAAAGAGTTGGAGGAGGCAATGCTGAGTGTCTCACCTGAAAAACTTGAAGCTGACAGCTGTAAGTAAACCATCATGACCTTGACTAAAGGTCAGAAGTGACCGTGCCTATTTTCTGTCTGATATCTCCCCTCTCCTCTGTCTCTGCATAAGTAGTTACTGTGCCAACAGCAGCAGCAGCAGCAGAAGTACCCACACCCAGAGTGCCTTCAGGAGCAAAGACAGGTTTTTAATGAAAGGTTTCAGAACTGGAGTACAATTCTTTTACACGACGAATTGCCCTCCAAAACTGAACCTTAACTTAAACTGTTATATCATGTTGTTCTTGTGTTTGTGTTCTGGCCGTGTTCCGGCCACATTCCTCCGATAGTTCAGTTGTGTGCTGGCATGGTATTAACTGCTGTAAGGACTATGAATTGATACCTGCCTTCATGAATTGATACCAACCACAAGGGGTGAGTATGCACTTTTGTCCTTTATGGGTGTTGTATTAAAAGTGATCAAGTAGCACTAGGTACTAACACCTGAATGAATGATTGTTCATTGACTCATATTGCTCCTCCTGCTTCAACAAGTAGAGGTTAGAAGAATAAATTTGTTTAGTTTCTGTTGCAATTAGATATTTTACATTTGTTTAACAATGAGAAACAGGAGAAGTAAGAGTATGGATGTTTGAGTTCCTACTAACACCAACACTCACATACATTGTAAATTATGAAGTGACTAACACGTTTTTCCGTTGTAGCTCCCTCTGCGGCACTGTCCATACCCCCTTCCGACACAACTACTGAACTTCAAGCATCATCAGCTGATGGTAACAAACAACTATAATGTTTTTCATCTGATTAAAGGTTTTGTTTATTGTGTCTAGATAAAAAAGGTTGTTTTTTTTTTCCTGTACCTTGTAGGTGCAGCCTTAAAAGATGAGAAGAGCAAGGTTCCTGTGCCTGTACCAAAGGAGCTGTCGTTTCTACTGAAGGAGACCACAGATCAAACACAAGGGCCTGAGTCAAATCCAGGTACGTCTCCATTTTAATCTAGGATTGGTTTTCAATTAAACTTCTGCTTAATGCATAGATCACTGATGCCAGTATAATATTCACAACCACTTTACACTTTGTCATAATGTCATCTTGTGCAAAACATGCACAACTGAATGACAGAAAGCCTACTTTGCTTTTCAGGGCCCAGCACAAGTGTTGCTTGCACATCTGTGCGCAAAGCTCTCACTTTTGAAGACAGCAATGAAGATGGTGAGAGTGTACAGCATGTGGAAAATCCCTAGATTTTAAAAACTCTTGACATTAATAATGCTGTCTTAACTCTGCTTTTTCATTTTATTTATTCAGTGTATTCAAACAGTAACAATGGAATTTATAATACTTATCAGGGAAGTAACTATTTTGTAAAATCCATCTTTATTTTTAAAGCTCCTTCAGCTCAGCCAGCCATTCCTGTTCCAGTGGCTGGTTATGAGCATGAGCTGAGTACCTGGAACTGCTCACAACACCAGAAGCTGTGGATGAAGACCGAGCTGCAAGATCTGGGGCTGTGGCCTGGGTCTCGACCAGTGCGTAACCCAGGAAACACAATTTCACTCTGGCGTCTCCCTCCACAACCTGAGCTCATAGATACTGTAGCTGAGCTCCCGTCACCAAATTTTTTCCAGCTCCACCCCTTCTTCCTATGGAAACCTGAGAGCAGCATCATGGCCAGGTTGAGGAACAATTATACCTTGCCATGTTTGCATGCTTGTGCTCTTCCACGTGTGGTCTCTGCTGGTGTGGGCAGGCCTTGAGTGATTGTTGGCACCAGTGGTCAGTATTACATCCTGTCCTCACGACTCTGCTGCAGGGCTTGTCGCAGGAACTGGTTTGCTGACAATCCACGATGGCTGGAGAAACTGCCAAATAGGTTTACCAACCTTCTCCCAGCCTTTCTAACTTACAAAAAGGCCATCTGCAAGTCTGTAATGGATGAGCTGAGGCGCACTGGCAAATCTCCAGCAGACATGGCAAACCAGGTGAACGAACTCATGCATCTTAAGTTTAGACGAGCTCACCTGGCATACCTGCATGCCATAGAATCTGTCTGGGATTCTGTAAATAAGTTATTTTTTACAAGAACATCAACACAGTGTTCACTTTGAGCTCAGCTGTATCTTTATTTGTGTATGCTTACCATAAGCTGCTGGCCTTGAATCTTGTTATTCCTAAAAGACTTCACATAATGAATACAGTCCATGCTTTTTGTATAGGAGTTACAGCTTTTATCTTTTTAACCTTTCTGTTCTATTTATGTTATAATAAATATGACTGCTTGGGAGATAATCCAAGTCTGATGTGTTCTATCTTTGGTTTGGTTATTGCTTTCTGGCTCTATCTACAAAAACAGTTCAATAAGGGGAGATCACATGGAAAATTTTGATGATTTATTGAAATCAGAAGTTACAGAAATAACTTAAGTGATTCTGCAATTAGACTCCAATAATCCATCATAGCAAAAAGAATCCCAGAGGTGACAGGAGTTAGGACAGGACCCCTCCAGAGTTTAGAAGCTGATAGTGGTGAAGCTGAAGATGGAAGCTTGGATGGGGCCCTGAGTGATCACAATAAGGAGGAGATGGGTTGTAAAAATGAGTCTGAAAGACAGAATGGAAGAAAAGCAATGAGATTTAAAGCATTCAGAATGAGGTTAATTGGCTTAGAGAAGGCAGGCAAGAAAGTGATTGAACAACAGTAATGATGTCAGTATTGAGTTTAACAGCACTGGAAAATGCAGGTGATATAAAGAATAGATAAGCAGGCAGATTAGTGATTACAGAACTTCCTCATGGAACTAACAAATATGCTTAATTTTCATCACAATAAATCTGTTACAGCTTCAGTCTTTGTATTTAAACTGGGTTATCTAGATGACAAAAATAAACTGATGGGAAAAAAGAGGACTTTAATATCTCTGGTATGTATATCTCAAAAATGTTATGATACCTTTTATTCTTCATTATGTACTTAGTGAAACTATAGGTACACACTGCAGAAAAATAGCTCTCGGTCTGTAACAGTGTATAAGAAGAAAAAAAGCAATGTTCAAAATGAACATTATCCACATTTCCTATAGAAAAACTGGTGTTTATTCTTTGATAATGTAACACAAGCTTTGTCCACAGCAGGACTCGAACCTATGCTCAGACAATAACGTAAATAATCAAGCGATTTTTTCATTGGACAAAAAAGCTGCGATTTGATTGGCTGTTACTGCGTTACACCTATACGCGATGGGCCCCCCGCGTGAGGACTGGGGCTTCTTAGCATCAATACCAAATATGTAAATGTGGCCTGCATAATCAGGGTGTTAAGTCACTTAATGTATGAAGTGCCCCAATAGAAAAGTATTGATAAAATTGAGTCTCCAGTCTCAAGCTTTATTACGCTGCATGCATTGTCAAATAACACAGTAGGCTTGTTGAATTAATGTGCTTGTTTTCTAAATCCAGCAATACCAAATATGTAAATATACCAGGCATAGTCATTTAAAAATGTGTGATCTGTGCCAAATGAACAAATATACTGCATTTCATTGCAATATACTAGAGTATACTGGTAAAACACCAGGAAAGCGGCTGGACCAGACGGTATTAGTGGACGTGTCCTTAAGACCTGCGCTGACCAGCTGGCACCTGTGTTTACACTGATATTCAACCTCTCACTGAAACTGTGTGTGATTCCCACCTGCTTTAAAAAGTCCATCATAGTCCCTGTCCCAAAGAAACCACACCCCAGCAGCCCCAATGACTTCAGGCCCATAGCACTCACCTCTGTGGTGATGAAGTGTTTTGAGAGACTCATCAAGACATTCATCACCTCCTCACTGCCCACCACCCTCGACCCACTACAGTTTGCATACCGGCCAGACAGACCCACAGATGACGCCATATCCTTCCTCCTCCACAAGACCCTTTCACACATAGACACTGGTAAGGGGAACTATGTGAGAGTGCTGTTTGTAGATTACAGCTCAGCATTCAACACCATAGTTCCCTCCAGGCTGGTCTCTAAGCTGCTGGACCTGGGCCTGGGCCCATCCCTGTGCAGGTGGGTTCACAGCTTCCTGACCAGCAGACCACAGGTGGTACGAGTGGGTCACCTCACCTCATCCTCCCTCACCCTCAACACTGGCTCCCCCCAAGGCTGTGTGCTCAGCCCTCTGCTGTACTCACTGTACACCCATGACTGCGAGGCCACGTCAGAGTCCAACGTCATCATCAAGTTTGCTGACGACACTGCTGTTGTGGGACTAATCTCTCACAATGAGGAGACAGCCTACAGGAGAGAGGTCTCCCGCCTGGAGAACTGGTGCCAGGAGAACCACCTCCTGCTCAACGTCAGCAAAACAAAGGAACTGATCGTGGACTTCAGCAGGAAGCAGCAGAGGGACTACCATCCACTTGTCATCAGTGGTGCTGAGGTGGAAAGAGTGGACACCTTCAAATACCTGGGAGTGACCATCTCACAGGACCTGTCCTGGACTCATCACATAAACATCACTGTGAAGAAGGCCAGACAGCGTCTCTACCTCCTCAGGCGGCTGAGAGACTTCAAGCTCCCACTCAAGGTGCTCAGGAACTTTTACACCTGCACCATCGAGAGCATCATGCGTGGGAGCATCACCACCTGGATGGGAAACTGCACCAAGCAGGACTTCATGGCCCTAAAAAGGGTGGTTCGTTCAGCTGAACGGACCATCAGAACCACCCTCCCCAACCTGCAGGACATTTACACCAAGCAGTGCAGGCTGAGGGCCATGAAGATCCTAAAAGAGCCCAGCCACCCCGGACACTCTCTCTTCTCCCTGCTCCCATCAGGCCGGCGTTACCGCTGCCTGAGGGCTAAGACTGAAAGGTTGAAGAAGAGTTTTTACCCACAAGCCATCCGTCTGCTCAACTCTGAGCCCTAACTGGACCATTATTGCACAGTGTAAATATTATAATTTAAAAAGTGTGTATAGTGTATAGTATATAGAGTATAGTGTATAGTGTGAATTACTTTTTAAAATTTTTATTCTTCTTATTTATATGTGTGTGTATATAAGGTTGCAGGTACAAAATACATTTCACTGTGCATTGTACTGTGTATAACTGTGCATGTGACAAATAAACACTATCTTATCTTATCTTATCTAAAATCACCAGAGATGAGTGAGCAGGACAGGAAAGCACAAGATAGGATAACAGCTTGGCCTTGATGGTTTGAGGCCTTCAGGGACAGCCATCACATCTGTGCATTAGTGTGCTGGAGAAACTGACACGATTCTGACGGGCTAAGAAAAGCACTCAGGCAGAGTGAGGGAGAGAGGGTGTCGTAGATAAAGAGCCTAAAACAAGAACAGGAGATCGACAGAGCTCAGGAGACATGAAATAGGGTCGCGATGCAGAGACAGAGGAGCATGGACACAGAGGTGCACAAACGGGGGCACAAAGGTTTTGACCAGTGCACACAGCTGGCCATTACGTATATATGAAATATAGATTATTCCTGAGTTTCCGCAGCATTAACTAAGGTCTGCACCTGTGTTATTGTGCACACTTTGTGTTCACAGCAGCAAAAGACTGTACGCCGCTGTCACCGTAGCCAGGGGCGCAGCTATGTACTTTCTGAGGTGTATGCGGACACATTTTTAGGCACCGAACCCTCCCCCCCTAATAACAGTCTTGGTGAACCTGCAGTTACATTTCTCCAGGTGCATGTCATTTTTCTTGAAGGCCTTTCACAGCTTCACTGGTGCCGAAAACTAATGTTCGACTATGGCTTTCTGAATACAAGTGGGGCTGCCAGTCATTAGGCAGGATGTGACACAGAGCAGAGGGCAACCAGACAAAAACATCTGCCAGGAACTGGCTTTCATGGGCAATCTATGGAGGTTTGTTCCCCCACTAAAAAATAAGTCAAAATTTCAGGTCCTTAGCTCAAAATCTGAAGTGAGGTATCTCCAAATTTCTGCGTACTCAGAAGTTTTTGTTCATAAGTTGAAATATGGACTTAGCTCTGCCTGGAGAAAAATGTTTTGGTTTTATTTAGTGGCAGAAACAAGCTTCCAGAGAGACCCCCAGTGCACAGTATGTCTCTGCATTACCTGATGCAAATATAACTGTGTGAACATCTTCTTTCCAGATACATAAAATCTTTCATACTGTCGGTGTAACAGAGGTAGCAGAGCACACCAACAGGGCGAGATGGGAGTGTCCCTATGTGACAAATGTCAGAGTGGTTTATTTTCTACAGTGTGAATTTCCAGAGAATAAACATGATCCATCTATGGGGAACAAGAAGACTATAAAAACTCATTTCTGAGCACCTCAGAGACCCATCAAAACACAGCCATGCAAACAATCACCCGCTTTTTAAACCACATCCTTACTCGGGGTCGTGCGGCTGCTCTGTTTCCCTCACATTCAGCAAAGAGCAGATACAGACAGTCAAACACCGTCTCACCAACATGTAACAGCCTCACTGTAACGGGGAGAAGCCCACAGACACAGTGAACACGCAAACTCCACACAGAAGGTTCTCTGTTCATCGTCTCCCCGGAAAACAGGCAGTGCTGATGAAGTGCAGTAAGATGATTAAAAGTCAAAATGAAACATTTAAACACAGTTCATGGCTAAAGCTCCACTTTCTATATTCATATGTTAGAAGGTGTTCTCACCTCAGGTTGATTCCCTGTGCAGCCACCAGAGGGCTCAGCATGACTGTGATAAAACACATGAATGTGGGAGCCAGACACGCTCAGCCTGCTGGAGCCGATTAACAGACTAACAATTGTATATGACTCATAACTGAATGAATGGGGAAACCCAGGTGTCACCTCTGTATTTAGATGAGTTTTGGGAAGAACTGCTCTTGAGTCTTTAGCCTAATTAACATTTAAAGTTAATGATGGAAACTCTCTTGCAGATGTTGTGATTTAACAACCACTGTGATGGTGTCCAGAAGCAAAATTACAAAAGAAACTGTGACCTATGGATCTAACTGTATATACTGTATATACTACATATGATGACTCACATTCAAAAGTCTGTGAATCTTTAACCTTCAATTGGTTAAAAATGCAGACAGACAATCTCATTAATTAAGTCAAAAACACCCTAAACATGTTCATCACGTGTCAAACATCTCCATGTTGGTCTCATCTGTCCAGAGGACATCGTTCCAGAACTCTTCTGGTTTGTTCAGCTGCAACTTTTCAAACCTAAGCCATGCTGCCATGTTCTTTTTAGAGAGAAGAGGCTTTCTCCTGGCAACCCTCCAAACAGCCACATTGTACTTGTTCAGTCTGTTTCTAATTGTACTCTCATTAACTTTCACATCTAACATGCTAACTGAGGCCTGTAGAGTCTGAGATGCAGCTCTTGGGTTTTTAAAGTTTCTGAGAGTTGCACAGTCTGACTCTGGGGTGAATTTGCTGGAACGTCCACTCCTGGGAAGACTGTCAGCTGTCTTGGGTGTTTTCCACTTGTAAATTAACCTTCTAATAATTGCTTGGAAATGACCTTATAACCTTTCCCAGATTGATGATCAGCAAGAGTTGCTTGTCTAAGATCACTGCTGATGTCTTTCTTCCTTGACATTTGCTCACACTTGTTGATGATCAGTTAATCGATTGCCTTTGATTAGCAGCACCTGGATGCTACTTTGCCTCTTGATTCCTATGGAAGCATTAAGGGTGTACGAAATATTTCACACACTGCTTCCGTATTTTGGCTTAATTTTTATTAAATAAATGACCTGGTGTAATATGTCATATGATGCTGTTCATCTGAGGCTGTATTTAAATTACCTGCTAAGGACCAGATGAGTTTTTTTTAAATGTCCTGATACATAAAACCTCAGAATTTAAACACAGTATACTTTCTGTTTCATGACTGTACAATAGAGTATTTTAAACACTCTTCCTCTTGTCTGTGTTTCGTTTTCAGCTGAGCTTCACGTCTGAGATTCCACTCTGCAGGCAAGGGTGAGATTTTCTCTGTTAGTTCTGCCGTGTTGAGTAAACTCTCTCATCCTTCCTTCGTCTGTGTGGTGCTCAGTGTCTCTTGGGTGAGTCAATATTTGCTGCTTACTTGGGTTTAAGCTGTTTTCGCCACTGAATGCAGCCAAAGTGCTTAAATTCTTAGAAATGTGAGATTCAGAAACGCATGTGCACTCATTTACCATAACAGAGACACTCTTGCTTTCATACTATATTAAAGACTCCTCCTGCAGCCAGTAAAAATGTGCCATTTTTGAGCCATGGATACATCTGATAAATCAGTAGCGTGTTGGAGCCAGTACTGTCTTGCCGTGAGGTGACAGGGCTAACCACTGCACCACCATGCCGCTTGGAAAGATTCACTAAAGTGCATTTTGATGGTTGTTCAGTGTGGGTTTAGTAAACTGCACAGTTTTTCTCCCAGCTTGTGTTTTACTGTGAGTGTAATTTATCAGTGATATTGTGTGTGCTTTTTCACATTCTGCAAAACCGTGTAACTCCAGACCAACTCACCTTAAACCAGTCAGCAAAATACTCTCCTATAATGTCAGATTCAGCAGATGGTACAGTATAAGCAGCACTAATGATCAAACACATACAGTCTTTCATTGAATTTAAAAGCAGCAACAGAAGGGAGAAACTATGGCTCAGTGTAGCAGTCCATGAGGAAAAACAGCTGCTTTTATTGCAGGTTGAGGCGATGCATTGAAGATGTGGGTTTCAATTCCCCATCAGGGTCTGGAATCACATCCTCTTCCTCTTAAAAAGAAATTGTTTTACTGAACTTTTTCACATCATTGTGGGAGTATGGGGAAATGCTGAATATCTGCCACATAATTTATTATCAACATTTCCAACAGAGCATGGAATTAAGAGTAAAATCTTCACTTGTATGCAAGCTGATAAAGCAGCCATCAGCTCCTGAGATGTTCATGTTATCAGTACCTTGGACCTGTGACCACCCTCTGTCCCATCAACTGACAGACAAAGTTCCCACGACTGGGCAGGATTTTTGGCCCCAAACCAAACAACCACTTAACCAAAAGCAAACAGAAAATAGATTCGTGTTCCTTTCTGTCAGTTTGAAGTAGTGAGATTAAACACTGCACAAACTTGGTCTGTTAATGAGGCCCGTTTTCCAACAGCTTCTGCAAGATTTCTGCCATGCACCATGGCGGACTCAACTGGAGTTGCTTTGCATTATTCAATACATCATCAGCTTTTTTAGGCATTTTTATGCATCAAAGTAGAAATGGAAAACAATGATGTAATGTCTTAATGAACAAATTAACTGGCAAAGTTCTTAAAACCTGGAATGACAGAAAAAGAAAACCATCTGTGAGACATGCCAAAAATTATAGCTCTGCACAGACTCCTTTTCAGATGATATGATTTGCATAGCAGCCAGTCTTATGTTGTCTGTCACTCAAAAAATCCACCACTTTTATGCTTTGGCTTTCAAACCCAAGCAGCAGTGTAACTGTTGCAGCTTCAACATGAATTCAGCTCTTCCTGAGAGTCAGTACAGTTCATTCATAGATTTACAGGCAGGGCGGGGGAGCAACACTTTCATTGAACAGTTACCAGGAATACTCAGCCTGCTACCAGTCAGAGAGCATTACGTATGTAATGTTAGTCATTAATAATCAAGGAGGGGAGCTAGCTGGGCGGCGCGGTGGTTAGCACTGCTGCCTCACAGCTACAACAGCTTCTCTGTGTGGACATGTTCTCCCCATGGCTGCATGGGTTTCCTCCCACAGTCCAAAGACCTGCACTTACAGGGGTTTGGTTAATTGGTCACTCTAAATTGCCCATAGGTGTGAATGGTTGTCTGTCTCTCTGTGTTAGCCCTGTGACAGGCTGGTGACCTGCACAGGGTGTACCCTGCCTCTCGCCCCATGTCAACTGGGATAGGTTCCAGCCCCCCCCATGACCCTGAACAGGATAAGCAGAAGAGAATGGATGGATGGGAGCTAGATGGTGGTAGAAAGGGGAAAAATATTTCTTAAAGTTAGACCCTTCATCTCAGCTGATTATTTCTGGATTTTAAAGACACTTGTGACTTTCACTGGATTGAATTGTTACATTTTTCACTGATTACCATGTCAGGTTGTTGCTATAATTCATAGCCTGTTCACACCCATCTACAGCACATGTTTACTTCTCAATTTTGTGTGTGTGTGTGTGTGTGTGTGGGTGTTTTAGAAATGGGCTTGAGTTCAACACTGGCAAGCCTCCTGTTGTTCCTCAGCCTGTGTGGAATCTGTAGAGCATCTGAACAGGGTGAGCACAATAACACTGTCTTACACACACACACACACACACACACACACACACACACACACAGATTTAGGAAAACCTAAATCTATTTACACTTGCAGGCTTTACTATACCATGATAAAAGGCACATGTCAAATTACATGTGATGTACACTAATCCAGTTCAGTTGTATTATTGGTCATAGAGCAGATTGGAAAAAATTGAGTCAGAAGCAAAATGTAGTAAAATCCCTGAGCTGCTGGCCAAATGCTGGAAAAGTACAACCACTAAAAGGAAATGTTAACTGTGCACTCAGATTTAAAGTATTCTGATGATTAATCTTTTCTTCAGTATATTTTTTGCCTTTTATTAATGCACAGTGAAGAGACACATGAAAGTGGGGAACGAGATACAGAGGAAGCCACGCAGGAAAGGGCCATAGGTCGGACTCAGACCTGGGCCGCCACAGGCATGTGTTTGCCTGCGCAGCCACTGAGCCACCCTGGCATAAATGGAGCAACTTGGCGCGTTTCCCAAAGAGAGGAAAAATGTTTTAACGTGAGACATCTCAGATGTAGACATAAGAGACTATTATTGCAGGAGCTTTAACTTATAGTATAAAGCACCTTGAGACAGCTGTTGTTGTAATTTGGCACTATATAAATAGTATATAAACTGAACTGACTACAGGAGAGAAAGATGAGTACTCTCTGGTACTCGGTCTTCCTCCCACAGTCCAAAAACATGCAGTTAGTGGGGTTAGGTCAGTGGTTCTCAAATCCAGGCCTCGTGGCCCAGTGTCCTGCAGGTTTTAGATGTGTCTCTGCTTCAACACACCTGAGTCAAATATAGAAGTCATTAGCAGGACTCTGGAGAACCTGACTGCATACCGAGAAGGTAATTCAGCCATTTGATTCAGGTGTGTTGAATCAGGGACACATCTAAAACCTGCAGGACACTGGGCCACGAGGCCTGGGTTTGAGAACCACTGGGTTAGGTTAATCAGTGACTCTAAATTTCATTCCTCTGCATGGAACCCACCTATGGTTGTAAGCTCCTGGTAGTGACCAAAACAATGAGATCGCTGATAGAAGCTGCAGAAATGAGCATCCTTTGTAGTGTGGCTAGGCTCAGTCTAAGACTGGGCTCTTCAACTCCAGGCCTCAAGAGCCCCTGTCCTGCAGGTTTAAGATGTGTCTCGGCTGCAACACACCTGAGTCAAATTAAGAAGTCATTAGCAGGACTCTGGAGAACTTGATGGCATACTGAGGAGGTAATTCAGCCATTTGAGTCAGGTCTGTTGGATCAGGGACACATCTAAAACCTGCAGGACAGGGGCTCTCGAGGCCTGGAGTTGAAGAGCCCTGGTCTAAGATATAGGGTGAGGAGCTTGGTCATTTGGGAGGGGCTTGGACTAGAGCAGTGCTTCTCAATTATTTTCTGTTACGCCCCCCCTAGCAAGAAGAAAACTATTCGCGCCCCCCACTCCCCACTGTGACTATCCATCTCTGCATAACATTTTATCCTTATTAACATTAAAGAAAAAAAGAAAGACATATGGTCAAACTTACAAAGAATAACTTTATTAAATCGTGTTTTAAGTCTGCAACAGAAAAGATTTTAAGTGCATCATTGCCTGAAATTAAAAATAAATAAATCCTTGTTTAAACTGTAAACATGTTTGACCAACTAGACACAGCAAACACACCGGTCTTTCCTCTTCTCCAACTGTAGTGACAGTGAAGCCAAGCGCTAAATACGCTTCGTCGTATTTCCTCGTCTTAGCTTTCGGGTGACTTTCTTTTGTGTCATTATCTTTGTCTCTCTCCCCTTTTTTTTTCATCCCTGTTAAAAACTTTTTCATGTTGGGGGTTGTTATGTTGAATAACGGAGGCTATAGGCAGAACGCAGTCGGAGCTTTCTGTTGACTCAACACTGCTAACCAAGGTAAACCTGTTGTCTTGTAAGTCGTAAAATGTTGCACTGTCGCAAACGTGACAGAAGTAACAATGACAGCGCCACTGCCGCCTACTGTAGTGGATGCGCAATTACACTTTATACTAGTACGGCCCCCCCAAAAAAAGCCTGTTCCCCAGGGTCACACGCGCCCCCCCAGGTATCGCACCGCGCCCCCCAAAGGGGGCGCGCCCCACTATTTGAGAACCACTGGACTAGAGGCACTACTCCTCTCAAGGTGGTTGGGGAGAAGGAGAGCGCTGTTTAGACTGCTGTCACTGTGACCCAGATACGAATAAGTGGTAGAAAATGGATGAATGAATGGATGGATGGACAGACATAATCTTTGACATTGAAAGGTTTAGTTTATCAGGATTAAATCATTAAATAAATTATTTTAATCTGTATTCCACACTAACACGTATGTTGCAGGGAAGTGTACTGACTACAAGCTCCAGTTTGAGAGGGTTTTCTCTGTTCCTGGAGATGTGGCGATGCTGAACAGCACACTGGTCTCTCCAGATGTCTTTGACTTCAAAGCTGTCCCGTACACAATCATGTGGTACAACTCAACGTCAGGCCAAGAAATCACCAATCAGACTGGTCATATCCTGGTGAACCAGGAGACCCTGTGGTTTCTGAATGCAACACTGAGTGACAGCGGGGATTATGTGACCATACTGAGGTAGGAAGCACTAACAGAAATATGACAGTCAGAAGAGAATAGAGCAGAGGAAATTGACAACCTTTGCAAGACTCATATGTGTGTGTGTGTGTAATATATATATATATATATATATATATATATATATATATATATATATATATAATATATATAATTTTTTTTTTTTTTTTAAGGAATCCAAACTGAAATTATAAACCACAAGACAGGATGGATGGAAAAAGATGGATGGATGGATGGCTGCCTGTGGCTGCCATTTTGTGGTGTCTATATGTTTGCCCTCATTGCGGGTGGTGGGCACTTGAGTAGATGCTACCTCATGGTCTTGGGGTGTGGGGGCCTGGGTGCTTGAGACAATGGATGCTGGCCCTGGGCTAGTTGGCTGGCCTCCCCTGCGGGGATCTGGGTGTGGAGTCTGGGGCCCTGGTGCCTGGGATTGTCCTACTCCTTGCTGGGTCCCTCCCTACACTGGGGGTGCCCAGTTATGCCTGGGCATGCTGATGTTACTGGGATGTGTGGCCTTGGTTGTTCAGCGTACAGCCCGGGTCTTCTGGGTTAGGGTTAGGTTAGTGTTGTTGCAGCTTCTCACCCTCATTCATGACAAACACAGTATCACAGACACAAGATTGTGTGCTTGTTTCTGTGTTGGTTTTTATCTTCAAGGTGCTGTTTGTTCTCCTGTTTTTGTGCTTTATTTCTTCAATTTTAACTGTAACATGATATTCATTTTCAAAATGTTCTGGATTACCTTAAAACAATGACAACTACTACTGTAGCTGGTAATTACTATTTTACACATCACTGCAGTTTTCTGCAAGACCCAAACAACTTTCTAATGTTTGAGTTTTGAATGTGTCTAATTATCCGTTCATTCATAATAGTTTGACTTAATTTCCCTGTAGGACTCCTTCTCACTGCTATAGGCAGGCCGCCAAGCTGGTAGTAGAGGAAAGACTTCCAGGAGAATGTGGAAGGCCGAGGAAAGCTTTACAAGAACTTACAAAAGGAGCCAACGACAGCCTGAGCTGCCCTCTGGGGGACCATATCAATAAGCTGAGAAGCTACAACATCACTTCCTCCATCAAGTGGTACAGAGTGAGTTGTTGGGAATTCTTGGCATGAAACCTAATGGGTTTAATGGAGAGGCTGCAAAGTAGCAGCAACCCCAACTATTTACTGCCTCTATTTCAACTTGTATCAGTACAAGGAGTGCACTGAAACTCTGGGCTGATACCAGTGTTTACAAATTACAGTTTGGCTGATAGCAGATGCCAGCATCCATGAGGTTTTTGTTTGTTTTGTTTCACTTTGTGACAGGGAAACAAATGAATACTATTTAAAAAAATGATGGGAACTGTTATAAAGTTCCATGTTTTAAAATAATCACATCATCCCACCATCAGTAAATGGAAACGTTTATGCCAGCAGTCAAATGGGATCCCACGGCAAATTCACCAACTGCACTGTTTATTATAATGAATAGAGACCATAGAGACATTTTCTTCTTGTTTTGTGATTATGAAACAAACTGTTCAGCATACATCTTCTGATGCTCATCGGGTGTCTCGGGTTTTACAACAGATACCCGATGAAGCCAGGTGACCCGACTGGTGTTGATCAAGATCCAGCCTGTGTCCAAGTGTTTAACTACGCCACCCATTTCTCCCCCTCTTTAGCTACTTTGATGTTATTCCCTCTAGGACTGTGAGCCCATAGAGGATGGGACAAACATCTACGAGTATTGGGACACCAAACTGAAAATGAATCATGTGGAACTTCAACATAAAGGCACCTACACCTGTACTCTAACATTCACCCTCGATGGCATCAAAGGATCTGTGTCAGAGACCATTGATGCAACGGTCACAGGTGAGATTGCAGACAAAGAAAAGACTACAAACAATTTGTCTACAGCACAACAGAAAGTGTAAAGATGTTTTATCGAATAACAGCAATCATACAATAAACAGTGTTTACATTCTTACCATTGTTACTGCTGCCATAACTATCATGAGACACTGTGTGGCAGGCAGGATCGGACCCCAGTGCAGGACTCAGGAGACAGGATGTGGAACATTATTTGCTGAATCTCACTGATGAGAATGAAGAACATAAACTGGCTGGCAGCGAGCCAAACCTACATACACAAGGACTTAGGGATAAAACTTGACAGAAACATATGTACACACACACACACAGAACTAATGACCAGGACACGATAAAGAGTAAAATTGCTAAAAAAATAATAAAATGTACTAATGTTTTATTCAAAGCATAAACGCATCTTTCCTGAGGTTAGTGCTGAGTGCTAGGACTCAGTCTTTTTGCAAACACATGCATCGCCGCCCCAGAGACAATCAAAAATAATGCAGGCTGAAGGGACACTTTAGACTGAGAAGCTATGTCCAGCTTTTATACTGTGTATAGTGTGTACATAAACAGAAAATAGTAGTAAAGGAAGGTACCAGGAAAAGGACTGGCACAATATTTGACTGTTATCACTTTTACCTGCTGTTCCATTTATTTAGACCAATATAAGCAGTTTTAAACCACTTTAGCCTCTATAGCAGGGCACATGACCATCTCTGAAAAAATCCCACCATCTAGACAGCTAATGTAGGAGGGCGTCTGTTTATAGGGGTCAGTGGTCTTGTGACTTCAATAATAAGTCACATTGGAAGAAAAGAAACCCTGACCTGGCTAACTTCCACCACACTGCCCACCCTTCAGGGTCCCTATACTGACCAATATACACAGTACTGACCAATATCAAGACACCACAAAACATGTTAACAATGTTTTACTTTTGTATATTGATTCACTGTTCCATAAAAGCCTATCAGGGGAACAATACGAAGAAAAAATGAAAGAAAAAAAGCAAAACAGAGCAGCAGTAATAAAGGTAACGATAGTGTTAGGAAAAGTGGCAGCTTAAGTTTACTTACTGTAAACTGCAGAATGGGAAATATGGCTCCATTTCCAGCATATCTTTGTGATTTTCTGACCTCTGCTGCATACAATACAGTGTTTGATGTTCTCTGTTTCAGAGGAGTACTCTTTGATTCCACACGTGCATGAACCCACCAATGAAGTAGTCAAAGCACAGAGGGGTACGTCCTTGTCTGCTAGATATTCTGAGAAATGTGTTCTGCTGATTTCACACAGACTTCTGCTTTAATTTTAATACGTACTGCAGGGAGAGTAAATGCAAAGCTTTAAATAAATAGAGTTTCATTACATACTGAGTTACTGTTTGTGCGTGTGTTTAGGGTTCAACTTCAGTAAAAGGTATCTGGTGTTTGTGCCGGGTGACGGGAAGCCTTCTGTTGATATCTTGTGGTTGGCCAGAGAGGATTTCATTGAGACTAACACCTCTCACCGCGTCCACATGTTAGATCAACGGTCAGTAGCTTCAACTCTCCATCCGTTTGTTTCATCTGCTTTAACAGTTAAGTTTATGTCTGAGACTCGTGCTCTAACAGATACAGAGCACCACATTTTATCACATTATTTTAGACTCATCTGATTATTCTCACCAGTATGCTGCCCAATGATGGTCCTATCAAAGGCGCGTGGTTAGAGCGACTGCTGATGTTTTCTGAGCTGCAGGAGGAGGACTTGTACACCAACTACACCTGTCGTGTGTACAGTGACAGGGGCTTTCCTGAGAGATATTTTAGTCTGCAACCAGCAGGTAAAAACATCTACCATAAATATTATACTTTACCTTACCTTGTTTATTAACCTTGTGGACTACTGCATCTTCTCACAATCAGTAAATCAAAGAATCTGTGCATTGAAGTGATTATCTTATATATATATATATAAGGAAAAATCCAAACATTTACAGTAAATTATGTTAATTATATTTAATATGTTACCATGTTTATGGTCATACTGTTGTTCAGAGTGTATGAGAAATGCTAGTTTATGATGTATTGGAGGAACAGGGACTAATTAAGCAATCTTCCAACTGGTAGATGACCTGCTCTATCACCTGAGTCACAGTGTACCCTTAAATCTGCAATCAGGCTAAGCAGTCACATGAAGGTGGTTATCAACTGGATAAGACAACCCAGTGTTTCCCAGTCTAGCTACAAGTGTGTTCACTGTATAGCACCACATGACCAGTTTAAACACAGACGTGTCTACTGGGCGCAAAGTCTCATCTTTTATGAAGACCATCAAGCTGTAATGCTAGAAAGGAGTGGTGATGTTATTTTCCAGTGAACTGATTGGTCAGTAGGCAGTGATTTCTCTTACAATTTGCTTCAGAGCAGGTTAGATCTCCCCCAGTAATGTATCCCTGTAAGAAGTGAACCACCTTGGTAACAGTAAAAACTCAGGGTTAAGCCTGAGGTTGCCACGCTAAACTCAAATCCTGCTTTGGGTAACACAGGCCTCAGAGTGTGAATGAGCACCATGAAAGAAACAATTATTAAAAACTCTTTTAAAAATGTCCAGTCAGTGAAAAAAAAATCTATAAGCATTATTTGTAGAAGATATTTATGAATTGTTGCAAAAATGCATGAATCACAGCTCCTGTAGGCAGTTTATTCACAGTCAGTTGTGGGAAAGTAAATGGACAAGCTCTTATATACAGGTAGCGCTTTTCTACTCAGTATGAGCACTCAAAGCGCTATTACAACATGTTTACATTCACCCATGCACTCCCATTCATACAAGCACTTCCATGTTTGCTAAGCTAAGTGCTTTTTAAATTAACTATCATTCACACACATTCATACTCCGACGGGACGGTCGGAGAGCAACTTGGGGTTAAGTATCTTGCCCAAGGATACATTGGCATGTAGCCTGGAGTAGCCCAAGTGACAGAAATATGACTGTAAAAGAGTTATGATCATTATTTAGGCTGTTTGTTTATTTGGCTTATTTTATCAATGCAAGTCTTCATTTAAAGTGACAGTAAGACAAGTGTTGCCATCATTTAGGCACCGTTGGCTGCTAAAGAATGAGCTCACTTGCATCATTTTACACTTGCACAAGTAGGACAAAGAAAGCAGGAAATACCTTCTACGCTGCCATTTCTCATTTTAATTTGTCACTGAAGCGAAGCAGAAAGATGACCAGCAGAGGGAGCTGTTCAGCCTACTCAAGCTACTCAAAATCAACTGAACACAAAAAGTAAAGGACATGTGTGTTTGATCGATTACTGCTTTGTTGTAACAATGTTTATTGGCAATAAATCTTAAACAGTTGGAAAGCCTGTTTGTTTCCCCTTAAATGGTGCCACATTTGTAAGGAAAATGCATGTGTGGGTTGCGCCCATGAAAAACTTGTCAACTCTTTTCTGCTGATGCCAAACAGCTAATTCTGCTATTGACTCCTGTTTGGTGTGGTTTATTGAACTGGATGACGATCATCGCCACTTGCGGCTTTAATTCAATCTAAAACCCAATGTGCTGTTTTGTTCTTTTCCCCTCTCTTTCTCTCACGCACCAAAGGAGACCTTCGCTAAATCAGTCCTGGCTGAGCTGCCTCAACAGGTCACCCAGTACTTTAAACAGCGAAATGTACAGCCCATTAACCCGTCACCAGAGCGAGATGCCCTGAAGACGAGCGCCCACGTGCTATACAAGAGCTCGACAAAAACCCATCTTTTTGTTAATGGTTAATAAAACTGTATATGTCAACAGTAAACAAAACTTGTGATTGATATCATGTGATACATACAATGTCCTTTGTGTGAAGTCCTCTTTAAGCTGAACTGTATCAGTGGTTGATTCCTCTTTAGTTCTTGTACTTTATGAGGTAGCATATCAGATGAAGGCTGTTTGCTTTTGTGCTCACGTGGTGGACTCATAATGCAGAGTTTCGACAGAGCACCATTTATTTAACCCCTGGTCCCTGATCACCAGGGGAAAGTTTCTGTTTCAAACGTTTTGATCAGCAGTCGTCTGGGAGGCAGGTTTAATGCTCCACTATGCTTAGTCAAATAAAGAGGACATAATCAGAGGAGTATGAGGCCACACTGGCAGCTGTAGCACTACCACAGGACAGTTGTGGGATACTGTGTGTACTCAGTAGGCCATTTTGCTACCTTTTGCAAAATCCTTGTATTAATTATGACTTAAATTCATCCTGCATGTTGCCAGTATCTACACACTGTTTACAAACTAATGATCACAAATGCATGTGTTTTTTTTCTCAAATGATGTATTTATCAGATTTTGTAAATATTTTATGAGCTTCTGCTGTAAGCAAAGGAAGTATTACACGACAAAGACAGATGGTTCAACAGAGGCTGCACCTGTCAGTCTTAATGAGCGCAAAGCTTTGACTCAAAGCAGCAAACACTGGTACAAAAATGTAAATTGTTAAAGAGAATTAAAAACTCTGGAACGTCTGGGTCATTAACACACAGTGAGAACTGAAATGTTCACACCTTGACTGTCCCCCTGTTTTTCAATCTCAAGTCAGCTCACTGAGCTCCGCTCCAGATGCACAGTTCTCCTGCCAAGGTCTTAATGACGACTGAATACACATCCCAGAATCCAATTAACCAAATTCATTTTGATCTGGTCCAATTTTGTGCATTAATTTCAAGGTCAGTGTGACTCTGAGCTGCAGTACTGTGCAGCACAACAACAGACCCTTTAACATACGGTCACAAAGAACCACTCGCAGGGACAAGAAGAACAAGAAATCCGACAACAGATGGCACGGTTCCCCACAGAGCGCTGATGTCAACATCATGATATCAGTCTGGGATTTCAAGGAAGAGATGGGACATAATGAACCTGCTTGAATCTGCAGAGGAACTGTGCAACAAGATGCTTGCAAGAAGCAACCTGCTAAGAATATTTTTAAAATTGTACTCATCTATGAAGAACAACTGGGTTTGCTTCTTTTGGGGTTTGAAGTGGTCATAAAAACAGCTCAAAGCTGTCTGGATGCTCGTCAAATTGCATTGGTGGAAATATAACTGAATGTATCGATTGAAGGTTGTTTCTAGATCTTCATTTTGTTTCCTAACCACTGTTAAATTGCAGTACCCCTAAATAAAGTGGGCACTTGACAAAAAGGTCTGTATTATTGCACTATATCTTCCTCATTCCTTCTGTGAGAGTTAGCAGTATGCTACATGTCCCTTCATATTTTACGGTCACTGGTAGGCAGATTTTTGTCACCTGGACAGAAGCAGGCTAGTTGTTTCCAGTTTCCAACCTTGTGCCAACCTTAAAATCTCTTTAGACAAAAAACAAATGCATTCATATGCCTGCTTTTTACCCTGGAATGAGCTCCACATTTTGAAGCCTTCACTTCAACTGTATAACAGTCACCATCTTGGTTTTCTATAACCAGAAGTTACCATGTTTGGATAAAAGGGTGGTGTTCTAGTAACCTTTGGTAAGTAGTTACAAAAACTCTATAAATGACACACACACACACACACACAGGCTACAGCAACCATGCCACAAAACTTTAATTTGGTCGAAATCAATATGAGTATAAAATTCACTCCAATTGTTATGAAGGGAATAATACAGTTCATACAGTTGTTATGAAGGGGGCCCAAACCCTTTCTTTGTACCAGGATCTAAACATGTTAGTTTTAATCACTAAAATTCAATATTTTAACATGATGATTGACCTATTTTTGAAGCATGCTTCAAGTGGCCATTAGAACTGTAGTTTTAGGCGCTTCCTCATTACCTTAATTTTCAGCCTTGGAGGTAGAGGAAACTACACTGCCCCCTAGTAGGTTACAGGTTTTCTTTTTCTTAGCAGCTCCAGCTCTCAGTGACACTTTCTGCAGATGCTGTCTGCAAGTCCACATTTAAGGTGAATAATCCATAATGGAGCCCTGGAGAGGGAGCAAAGAGCAGAGCTCAGGTGCTGGCAGAAAGGGAGGATATTCAACAAGTTCTGTGCTCCCGTCAGGGGCAAGTTTTGAAAATCAATAATTCTTTGAAAGGATTCACTAATAGCTTTTGTGAGGCGTTGCTATCACTGCTCTTGTTCCTGTCACTCTTTGCTCCTGTCACTTTGTCAGTCAGTCGCTTACTTCCTCTGTCTGTCAGTGCAGTAGGCTTAGCACTAGGCTACCCAGCCTAGTGCTAGCGTGGCTTACCACCAGGCTGTATAGCCTAGCGGTTAGCGCGCCGGACTCCGACGCAGAAGGCGAGAGTTCGACTCCACCTTGTGGACTGCAAACCTAAACGCATACTTATGTGTCTGCTTTGTAATGCCCGCGGGAGCCCCGCTTCCCATTCATTCTCTATGGTAGTGCTAAACCACTACGGATGAAATATATTTTTGGCCACTATGACCCTTGTGGCGCTGTTGTGGATGCGGTACTTCTAAAAATTTCCGCTTTGAAACTTTTGCCGAGACAGGACAGTTAACCCACTGCTCGCTACAGCAATCAGTGCCCCGTATTCATTTATTAAAGGTAAGAAAGGATGTTCGAAATAAGAGTAAATCTACACAATGAATATGCAGGTCCAGGATCACATGTGTTCGTTGTGAATTCATTTACTGGTGCTGTCACGTAAACTAGCGTCCTTCCGTCGCTTGGCTACCATGATCAGAGTTCATTAGCTGTGGTGAAATGACGTGCTAAATATGAATGAACATGATGTTTTATTTTTTCGTGTGTGTTATTAACAGATTGTACTGTTAAAAAAGCTCGGTGGGTTTCTGACAAAGTTATGTACATATTTTGCCAACACTAAGAGGCCGCTGTGACACAAAGGTTACTAGTGTAGTGTAATTAAACAGCGTATTAATGGCTCGTAGTGAGATGACACGCTAAATTATGAATGAACCTGCTGCTATTTTTCATTCATGTGTACAGTGATTGTGTTGTAATGGCAAGGAATCAGTGGGCGATATCTGACTAAGGTGAGCGATGCTCGCTAATGAATAAACATGATAGGCATATGCTGAAAATCTGCCAGCAATACTTAGGTGCTATGACACTATAGCTACCAGTTTTAGGTTAAGCTTGACTACTGCAACTGACATAAATAATTGTGAATAAACAAATAATCACTCAACCACGAATGATTTTTATTTACAGACAGAATAGTTTGCAATGCCTGGATAAAATACATTTTTATCACAACTATTGTAAGCTAGAGTAAGCTTTGACTAAGTCAGCTGAACCCTGGCCACAGTTTAATAAATGTATTCTCCTGTCAGTGCTCTTTAAAACACTTGTTCTGTCTCCTCACCTTTCTCCTGGAGCTTGCTGTCTAAACCCTACCACAATGTGCAGCATTATTTTTAATATATTTCTTTTGATAAATTTGTCCTTTTTTTGTGGGGTCAAAGGTCATGTAATTATGACCTGAAATCTCTGTATTTGTTTCAAAATATTTTTAAAATCAAATTATGCTTATTTCTTACTTTTTTCCTATGTCAAGATGCACAAGAAAGTTGTATTGTACCCAGGTAAAACCTGTGTGGTGTTCCGCAAGGGGCCACTCGGATACCTCCTCCAAGACCCGTCAGATGAAGCTCGGCGGATAAAAGACAACACCAAACTTCAGAACAAGTCTGTACCAATGAGGGAGGACCTGGTACATCAGAATGCTCTGACTGTGGTCCGTCACAGAGGAGGGGATGCCTCCGACAGGCGCGAGGTGTAAGGAGAGTACATCCTGCAGTTTGGAAAATATAAAGGAAAATCTTTCCGGTGGCTTCTGGAAAATGATGTTGGGTACACCATGTATCTGATCAAAAGTCTCCAGAAGGAAGAGGCTGCAGGGATCGCCATGGCTGAAAGGCATAGTAAGGATAGCCTGCAGTCATTCGTACAGTATGCCCTCGGTTTTCCGGAGATAAAGTCTCTTCAGGATTATGAGGCCAGCAGAGTGAGTGCTGCAGCAGAAGTCTCCTCTGAAGATGATCAGCTTGTTGGCTTTGGCTTACCATCCAAGAGCACACGGAAGGAGATTTGGGATGGCAGAGGTGATGGCTACGCGGCCTTTATCATGGAAAAGAGCTGCATTCAAGGAACACGGATGTATAAGCTGCAGCAGTACTTGCGCAAGAAGCATCAGTCTGCCTCAGCTACCACAAGGACCTCCACCAAACCCATTGGTAGATAATTTTACTAATATTTTAATAACATTTTGATGTGAAACTAAGTTAATTATTGATTTAATTCTTGCCTGAATCACAGGAATGGATGATGACAAAGAGTTGGAGGAGTCTCACCTGAAAAACTTGAAGCTGACAGCTGTAAGTAAACCATCATGACCTTGACTAAAGGTCAGAAGTGACCGTGCCTATTTTCTGTCTGATATCTCCCCTCTCCTCTGTCTCTGCATAAGTAGTTACTGTGCCAACAGCAGCAGCAGCAGCAGAAGTACCCACACCCAGAGTGCCTTCAGGAGCAAAGACAGGTTTTTAATGAAAGGTTTCAGAACTGGAGTACAATTCTTTTACACGACGAATTGCCCTCCAAAACTGAACCTTAACTTAAACTGTTATATCATGTTGTTCTTGTGTTTGTGTTCTGGCCGTGTTCCGGCCACATTCCTCCGATAGTTCAGTTGTGTGCTGGCATGATATTAACTGCTGTAAGGACTATGAATTGATACCTGCCTTCATGAATTGATACCAACCACAAGGGGTGAGTATGCACTTTTGTCCTTTATGGGTGTTGTATTAAAAGCGATCAAGTAGCACTAGGCACTAACACCTGAATGAATGATTGTTCATTGACTCATATTGCTCCTCCTGCTTCAACAAGTAGAGGTTAGAAGAATAAATTTGTTTAGTTTCTGTTGCAATTAGATATTTTACATTTGTTTAACAATGAGAAACAGGAGAAGTAAGAGTATGGATGTTTGAGTTCCTACTAACACCAACACTCACATACATTGTAAATTATGAAGTGACTAACACGTTTTTCCGTTGTAGCTCCCTCTGCGGCGCTGTCCATACCCCCTTCCGACACAACTACTGAACTTCAAGCATCATCAGCTGATGGTAACAAACAACTATAATGTTTTTCATCTGATTAAAGGTTTTGTTTATTGTGTCTAGATAAAAAAGGTTGTTTTTTTTTTTCCTGTACCTTGTAGGTGCAGCCTTAAAAGATGAGAAGAGCAAGGTTCCTGTGCCTGTACCAAAGGAGCTGTCGTTTCTACTGAAGGAGACCACAGATCAAACACAAGGGCCTGAGTCAAATCCAGGTACGTCTCCATTTTAATTTAGGATTGGTTTTCAATTAAACTTCTGCTTAATGCATAGATCACTGATGCCAGTATAATATTCACAACCACTTTACACTTTGTCATAATGTCATCTTGTGCAAAACATGCACAACTGAATGACAGAAAGCCTACTTTCCTTTTCAGGGCCCAGCACAAGTGTTGCTTGCACATCTGTGCGCAAAGCTCTCACTTTTGAAGACAGCAATGAAGATGGTGAGAGTGTACAGCATGTGGAAAATCCCTAGATTTTAAAAACTCTTGACATTAATAATGCTGTCTTAACTCTGCTTTTTCATTTTATTTATTCAGTGTATTCAAACAGTAACAATGGAATTTATAATACTTATCAGGGAAGTAACTATTTTGTAAAATCCATCTTTATTTTTAAAGCTCCTTCAGCTCAGCCAGCCATTCCTGTTCCAGTGGCTGGTTATGAGCATGAGCTGAGTACCTGGAACTGCTCACAACACCAGAAGCTGTGGATGAAGACCGAGCTGCAAGATCTGGGGCTGTGGCCTGGGTCTCGACCAGTGCGTAACCCAGGAAACACAATTTCACTCTGGCGTCTCCCTCCACAACCTGAGCTCATAGATACTGTGGCTGAGCTCCCGTCACCAAATTTTTTCCAGCTCCACCCCTTCTTCCTATGGAAACCTGAGAGCAGCATCATGGCCAGGTTGAGGAACAATTATACCTTGCCATGTTTGCATGCTTGTGCTCTTCCACGTGTGGTCTCTGCTGGTGTGGGCAGGCCTCGAGTGATTGTTGGCACCAGTGGTCAGTATTACATCCTGTCCTCACGACTCTGCTGCAGGGCTTGTCGCAGGAACTGGTTTGCTGACAATCCACGATGGCTGGAGAAACTGCCAAATAGGTTTACCAACCTTCTCCCAGCCTTTCTAACTTACAAAAAGGCCATCTGCAAGTCTGTAATGGATGAGCTGAGGCGCACTGGCAAATCTCCAGCAGACATGGCAAATCAGGTGAACGAACTCATGTATCTTAAGTTTAGACGAGCTCACCTGGCATACCTGCATGCCATAGAATCTGTCTGGGATTCTGTAAATAAGTTATTTTTTACAAGAACATCAACACAGTGTTCACTTTGAGCTCAGCTGTATCTTTATTTGTGTATGCTTACCATAAGCTGCTGGCCTTGAATCTTGTTATTCCTAAAAGACTTCACATAATGAATACAGTCCATGCTTTTTGTATAGGAGTTACAGCTTTTATCTTTTTAACCTTTCTGTTCTATTTATGTTATAATAAATATGACTGCTTGGGAGATAATCCAAGTCTGATGTGTTCTATCTTTGGTTTGGTTATTGCTTTCTGGCTCTATCTACAAAAACAGTTCAATAAGGGGAGATCACATGGAACGTTTTGATGATTTATTGAAATCAGAAGTTACAGAAATAACTTAAGTGATTCTGCAATTAGACTCCAATAATCCATCATAGCAAAAAGAATCCCAGAGGTGACAGGAGTTAGGACAGGACCCCTCCAGAGTTTAGAAGCTGATAGTGGTGAAGCTGAAGATGGAAGCTTGGATGGGGCCCTGAGTGATCACAATAAGGAGGAGATGGGTTGTAAAAATGAGTCTGAAAGACAGAATGGAAGAAAAGCAATGAGATTTAAAGCATTCAGAATGAGGTTAATTGGCTTAGAGAAGGCAGGCAAGAAAGTGATTGAACAACAGTAATGATGTCAGTATTGAGTTTAACAGCACTGGAAAATGCAGGTGATATAAAGAATAGATAAGCAGGCAGATTAGTGATTACAGAACTTCCTCATGGAACTAACAAATATGCTTAATTTTCATCACAATAAATCTGTTACAGCTTCAGTCTTTGTATTTAAACTGGGTTATCTAGATGACAAAAATAAACTGATGGGAAAAAAGAGGACTTTAATATCTCTGGTATGTATATCTCAAAAATGTTATGATACCTTTTATTCTTCATTATGTACTTAGTGAAACTATAGGTACACACTGCAGAAAAATAGCTCTCGGTCTGTAACAGTGTATAAGAAGAAAAAAAGCAATGTTCAAAATGAACATTATCCACATTTCCTATAGAAAAACTGGTGTTTATTCTTTGATAATGTAACACAAGCTTTGTCCACAGCAGGACTCGAACCTACGCTCAGACAATAACGTAAATAATCAAGCGATTTTTTCATTGGACAAAAAAGCTGCGATTTGATTGGCTGTTACTGCGTTACACCTATACGCGATGGGCCCCCCGCGTGAGGACTGGGGCTCCTTAGCATCAATACCAAATATGTAAATGTGGCCTGCATAATCAGGGTGTTAAGTCACTTAATGTATGAAGTGCCCCAATAGAAAAGTATTGATAAAATTGAGTCTCCAGTCGCTGCATGCATTGTCAAATAACACAGTAGGCTTGTTGAATTAATGTGCTTGTTTTCTAAATCCAGCAATACCAAATATGTAAATATACCAGGCATAGTCATTTAAAAATGTGTGATCTGTGCCAAATGAACAAATATACTGCATTTCATTGCAATATACTAGAGTATACTGGTAAAATCACCAGAGATGAGTGAGCAGGACAGGAAAGCACAAGATAGGATAACAGCTTGGCCTTGATGGTTTGAGGCCTTCAGGGGCAGCCATCACATCTGTGCATTAGTGTGCTGGAGAAACTGACACGATTCTGACGGACTAAGAAAAGCACTCAGGCAGAGTGAGGGAGAGAGGGTGTCATAGATAAAGAGCCTAAAACAAGAACAGGAGATCGACAGAGCTCAGGAGACATGAAATAGGGTCGCGATGCAGAGACAGAGGAGCATGGACACAGAGGTGCACAAACGGGGGCACAAAGGTTTTGACCAGTGCACACAGCTGGCCATTACGTATATATGAAATATAGATTATTCCTGAGTTTCCGCAGCATTAACTAAGGTCTGCACCTGTGTTATTGTGCACACTTTGTGTTCACAGCAGCAAAAGACTGTACGCCGCTGTCACCGTAGCCAGGGGCGCAGCTATGTACTTTCTGAGGTGTATGCGGACACATTTTTAGGCACCGAACCCTCCCCCCCTAATAACAGTCTTGGTGAACCTGTAGTTACATTTCTCCAGGTGCATGTCATTTTTCTTGAAGGCCTTTCACAGCTTCACTGGTGCTGAAAACTAATGCTCGACTATGGCTTTCTGAATACAAGTGGGGCTGCCAGTCATTAGGCAGGATGTGACACAGAGCAGAGGGCAACCAGACAAAAACATCTGCCAGGAACTGGCTTTCATGGGCAATCTATGGAGGTTTGTTCCCCCACTAAAAAATAAGTCAAAATTTCAGGTCCTTAGCTCAAAATCTGAAGTGAGGTATCTCCAAATTTCTGCGTACTCAGAAGTTTTTGTTCATAAGTTGAAATATGGACTTAGCTCTGCCTGGAGAAAAATGTTTTGGTTTTATTTAGTGGCAGAAACAAGCTTCCAGAGAGACCCCCAGTGCACAGTATGTCTCTGCATTACCTGATGCAAATATAACTGTGTGAACATCTTCTTTCCAGATACATAAAATCTTTCATACTGTCGGTGTAACAGAGGTAGCAGAGCACACCAACAGGGCGAGATGGGAGTGTCCCTAAGTGACAAATGTCAGAGTGGTTTATTTTCTACAGTGTGAATTTCCAGAGAATAAACATGATCCATCTATGGGGAACAAGAAGACTATAAAAACTCATTTCTGAGCACCTCAGAGACCCATCAAAACACAGCCATGCAAACAATCACCCGCTTTTTAAACCACATCCTTACTCGGGGTCGTGCGGCTGCTCTGTTTCCCTCACATTCAGCAAAGAGCAGATACAGACAGTCAAACACCGTCTCACCAACATGTAACAGCCTCACTGTAACGGGGAGAAGCCCACAGACACAGTGAACACGCAAACTCCACACAGAAGGTTCTCTGTTCATCGTCTCCCCGGAAAACAGGCAGTGCTGATGAAGTGCAGTAAGATGATTAAAAGTCAAAATGAAACATTTAAACACAGTTCATGGCTAAAGCTCCACTTTCTATATTCATATGTTAGAAGGTGTTCTCACCTCAGGTTGATTCCCTGTGCAGCCACCAGAGGGCTCAGCATGACTGTGATAAAACACATGAATGTGGGAGCCAGACACGCTCAGCCTGCTGGAGCCGATTAACAGACTAACAATTGTATATGACTCATAACTGAATGAATGGGGAAACCCAGGTGTCACCTCTGTATTTAGATGAGTTTTGGGAAGAACTGCTCTTGAGTCTTTAGCCTAATTAACATTTAAAGTTAATGATGGAAACTCACTTGCAGATGTTGTGATTTAACAACCACTGTGATGGTGTCCAGAAGCAAAATTACAAAAGAAACTGTGACCTATGGATCTAACTGTATATACTGTATATACTACATATGATGACTCACATTCAAAAGTCTGTGAATCTTTAACCTTCAGTTGGTTAAAAATGCAGACAGACAATCTCATTAATTAAGTCAAAAACACCCTAAACATGTTCATCACGTGTCAAACATCTCCATGTTGGTCTCATCTGTCCAGAGGACATCGTTCCAGAACTCTTCTGGTTTGTTCAGCTGCAACTTTTCAAACCTAAGCCATGCTGCCATGTTCTTTTTAGAGAGAAGAGGCTTTCTCCTGGCAACCCTCCAAACAGCCACATTGTACTTGTTCAGTCTGTTTCTAATTGTACTCTCATTAACTTTCACATCTAACATGCTAACTGAGGCCTGTAGAGTCTGAGATGCAGCTCTTGGGTTTTTAAAGTTTCTGAGAGTTGCACAGTCTGACTCTGGGGTGAATTTGCTGGAACGTCCACTCCTGGGAAGACTGTCAGCTGTCTTGGGTGTTTTCCACTTGTAAATTAACCTTCTAATAATTGCTTGGAAATGACCTTATAACCTTTCCCAGACTGATGATCAGCAAGAGTTGCTTGTCTAAGATCACTGCTGATGTCTTTCTTCCTTGACATTTGCTCACACTTGTTGATGATCAGTTAATCGATTGCCTTTGATTAGCAGCACCTGGATGCTACTTTGCCTCTTGATTCCTATGGAAGCATTAAGGGTGTACGAAATATTTCACACACTGCTTCCGTATTTTGGCTTAATTTTTATTAAATAAATGACCTGGTGTAATATGTCATATGATGCTGTTCATCTGAGGCTGTATTTAAATTACCTGCTAAGGACCAGATGATTTTTTTTTAAATGTCCTGATACATAAAACCTCAGAATTTAAACACAGTATACTTTCTGTTTCATGACTGTACAATAGAGTATTTTAAACACTCTTCCTCTTGTCTGTGTTTCGTTTTCAGCTGAGCTTCACGTCTGAGATTCCACTCTGCAGGCAAGGGTGAGATTTTCTCTGTTAGTTCTGCCGTGTTGAGTAAACTCTCTCATCCTTCCTTCGTCTGTGTGGTGCTCAGTGTCTCTTGGGTGAGTCAATATTTGCTGCTTACTTGGGTTTAAGCTGTTTTCGCCACTGAATGCAGCCAAAGTGCTTAAATTCTTAGAAATGTGAGATTCAGAAACGCATGTGCACTCATTTACCATAACAGAGACACACTTGCTTTCATACTATATTAAAGACTCCTCCTGCAGCCAGTAAAAATGTGCCATTTTTGAGCCATGGATACATCTGATAAATCAGTAGCGTGTTGGAGCCAGTACTGTCTTGCCGTGAGGTGACAGGGCTAACCACTGCACCACCATGCCGCTTGGAGTGATTCACTAAAGTGCATTTTGATGGTTGTTCAGTGTGGGTTTAGTAAACTGCACAGTTTTTCTCCCAGCTTGTGTTTTACTGTGAGTGTAATTTATCAGTGATATTGTGTGTGCTTTTTCACATTCTGCAAAACCGTGTAACTCCAGACCAACTCACCTTAAACCAGTCAGCAAAATACTCTCCTATAATGTCAGATTCAGCAGATGGTACAGTATAAGCAGCACTAATGATCAAACACATACAGTCTTTCATTGAATTTAAAAGCAGCAACAGAAGGGAGAAACTATGGCTCAGTGTAGCAGTCCATGAGGAAAAACAGCTGCTTTTATTGCAGGTTGAGGCGATGCATTGAAGATGTGGGTTTCAATTCCCCATCAGGGTCTGGAATCACATCCTCTTCCTCTTAAAAAGAAATTGTTTTACTGAACTTTTTCACATCATTGTAGGAGTATGGGGAAATGCTGAATATCTGCCACATAATTTATTATCAACATTTCCAACAGAGCATGGAATTAAGAGTAAAATCTTCACTTGTATGCAAGCTGATAAAGCAGCCATCAGCTCCCGAGATGTTCATGTTATCAGTACCTTGGACCTGTGACCACCCTCTGTCCCATCAACTGACAGACAAAGTTCCCACGACTGGGCAGGATTTTTGGCCCCAAACCAAACAACCACTTAACCAAAAGCAAACAGAAAATAGATTCGTGTTCCTTTCTGTCAGTTTGAAGTAGTGAGATTAAACACTGCACAAACTTGGTCTGTTAATGAGGCCTGTTTTCCAACAGCTTCTGCAAGATTTCTGCCATGCACCATGGCGGACTCAACTGGAGTTGCTTTGCGTTATTCAATACATCATCAGCTTTTTTAGGCATTTTTATGCATCAAAGTAGAAATGGAAAACAATGATGTAATGTCTTAATGAACAAATTAACTGGCAAAGTTCTTAAAACCTGGAATGACAGAAAAAGAAAACCATCTGTGAGACATGGCAAAAAATATAGCTCTGCACAGACTCCTTTTCAGATGATATGATTTGCATAGCAGCCAGTCTTATGTTGTCTGTCACTCAAAAAATCCACCACTTTTATGCTTTGGCTTTCAAACCCAAGCAGCAGTGTAACTGTTGCAGCTTCAACATGAATTCAGCTTTTCCTGAGAGTCAGTACAGTTCATTCATAGATTTACAGGCAGGGCGGGGGAGCAACACTTTCATTGAACAGTTACCAGGAATACTCAGCCTGCTACCAGTCAGAGAGCATTACGTATGTAATGTTAGTCATTAATAATCAAGGAGGGGAGCTAGCTGGGCGGCGCGGTGGTTAGCACTGCTGCCTCACAGCTACAACAGCTTCTCTGTGTGGACATGTTCTCCCCATGTCTGCATGGGTTTCCTCCCACAGTCCAAAGACCTGCACTTACAGGGGTTTGGTTAATTGGTCACTCTAAATTGCCCATAGGTGTGAATGGTTGTCTGTCTCTCTGTGTTAGCCCTGTGACAGGCTGGTGACCTGCACAGGGTGTACCCTGCCTCTCGCCCCATGTCAACTGGGATAGGTTCCAGCCCACCCCCCTCCCCATGACCCTGAACAGGATAAGCAGAAGAGAATGGATGGATGGGAGCTAGATGGTGGTAGAAAGGGGAAAAATATTTCTTAAAGTTAGACCCTTCATCTCAGCTGATTATTTCTGGATTTTAAAGACACTTGTGACTTTCACTGGATTGAATTGTTACATTTTTCACTGATTACCATGTCAGGTTGTTGCTATAATTCATAGCCTGTTCACACCCATCTACAGCACATGTTTACTTCTCAATTTTGTGTGTGTGTGTGTGTGTGGGTGTTTTAGAAATGGGCTTGAGTTCAACACTGGCAAGCCTCCTGTTGTTCCTCAGCCTGTGTGGAATCTGTAGAGCATCTGAACAGGGTGAGCACAATAACACTGTCTTACACACACACACACACACACACACACACACACACACACACACACACACACACACACACACACACACACACACACACACACACACACAGACTTAGGAAAACCTAAATCTATTTACACTTGCAGGCTTTACTATACCATGATAAAAGGCACATGTCAAATTACATGTGATGTACACTAATCCAGTTCAGTTGTATTATTGGTCATAGAGCAGATTGGAAAAAATTGAGTCAGAAGCAAAATGTAGTAAAATCCCTGAGCTGCTGGCCAAATGCTGGAAAAGTACAACCACTAAAAGGAAATGTTAACTGTGCACTCAGATTTAAAGTATTCTGATGATTAATCTTTTCTTCAGTATATTTTTTGCCTTTTATTAATGCACAGTGAAGAGACACATGAAAGTGGGGAACGAGATACAGAGGAAGCCACGCAGGAAAGGGCCATAGGTCGGACTCAGACCTGGGCCGCCACAGGCATGTGTTTGCCTGCGCAGCCACTGAGCCACCCTGGCATAAATGGAGCAACTTGGCGCGTTTCCCAAAGAGAGGAAAAATGTTTTAACGTGAGACATCTCAGATGTAGACATAAGAGACTATTATTGCAGGAGCTTTAACTTATAGTATAAAGCACCTTGAGACAGCTGTTGTTGTAATTTGGCACTATATAAATAGTATATAAACTGAACTGACTACAGGAGAGGAAGATGAGTACTCTCTGGTACTCGGTCTTCCTCCCACAGTCCAAAAACATGCAGTTAGTGGGGTTAGGTCAGTGGTTCTCAAATCCAGGCCTCGTGGCCCAGTGTCCTGCAGGTTTTAGATGTGTCTCTGCTTCAACACACCTGAGTCAAATATAGAAGTCATTAGCAGGACTCTGGAGAACCTGACTGCATACCGAGAAGGTAATTCAGCCATTTGATTCAGGTGTGTTGAATCAGGGACACATCTAAAACCTGCAGGACACTGGGCCACGAGGCCTGGGTTTGAGAACCACTGGGTTAGGTTAATCAGTGACTCTAAATTTCATTCCTCTGCATGGAACCCACCTATGGTTGTAAGCTCCTGGTAGTGACCAAAACAATGAGATCGCTGATAGAAGCTGCAGAAATGAGCATCCTTTGTAGTGTGGCCAGGCTCAGTCTAAGACTGGGCTCTTCAACTCCAGGCCTCAAGAGCCCCTGTCCTGCAGGTTTAAGATGTGTCTCTGCTGCAACACACCTGAGTCAAATTAAGAAGTCATTAGCAGGACTCTGGAGAACTTGATGGCATACTGAGGAGGTAATTCAGCCATTTGAGTCAGGTCTGTTGGATCAGGGACACATCTAAAACCTGCAGGACAGGGGCTCTCGAGGCCTGGAGTTGAAGAGCCCTGGTCTAAGATATAGGGTGAGGAGCTTGGTCATTTGGGAGGGGCTTGGACTAGAGGCACTACTCCTCTCAAGGTGGTTGGGGAGAAGGAGAGCGCTGTTTAGACTGCTGTCACTGTGACCCAGATACGAATAAGTGGTAGAAAATGGATGAATGAATGGATGGATGGACAGACATAATCTTTGACATTGAAAGGTTTAGTTTATCAGGATTAAATCATTAAATAAATTATTTTAATCTGTATTCCACACTAACACGTATGTTGCAGGGAAGTGTACTGACTACAAGCTCCAGTTTGAGAGGGTTTTCTCTGTTCCTGGAGATGTGGCGATGCTGAACAGCACACTGGTCTCTCCAGATGTCTTTGACTTCAAAGCTGTCCCGTACACAATCATGTGGTACAACTCAACGTCAGGCCAAGAAATCACCAATCAGACTGGTCATATCCTGGTGAACCAGGAGACCCTGTGGTTTCTGAATGCAACACTGAGTGACAGCGGGGATTATGTGACCATACTGAGGTAGGAAGCACCAACAGAAATATGACAGTCAGAAGAGAATAGAGCAGAGGAAATTGACAACCTTTGCAAGACTCACATGTGTGTGTGTGTGTGTGTGTGTGTGTGTGTGTGTGTAATATAAATAAATATATATATATATATATATATATATATATATATATATATATATATATATATATATATATATATATATATATATATATAATTTTTTATTTTTTTTTAAAGGAATCCAAACTGAAATTATAAACCACAAGACAGGATGGATGGAAAAAGATGGATGGATGGCTGCCTGTGGCTGCCATTTTGTGGTGTCTATATGTTTGCCCTCATTGCGGGTGGTGGGCACTTGAGTAGATGCTACCTCATGGTCTTGGGGTGTGGGGGTCTGGGTGCTTGAGACAATGGATGCTGGCCCTGGGCTAGTTGGCTGGCCTCCCCTGCGGGGATCTGGGTGTGGAGTCTGGGGCCCTGGTGCCTGGGATTGTCCTACTCCTTGCTGGGTCCTTCCCTACACTGGGGGTGCCCAGTTATGCCTGGGCATGCTGATGTTACTGGGATGTGTGGCCTTGGTTGTTCAGTGCTCTTGGGTGCAGCGTACAGCCCGGGTCTTCTGGGTTAGGGTTAGATTAGTGTTGTTGCAGCTTCTCACCCTCATTCATGACAAACACAGTATCACAGACACAAGATTGTGTGCTTGTTTCTGTGTTGGTTTTTATCTTCCAGGTGCTGTTTGTTCTCCTGTTTTTGCGCTTTATTTCTTCAATTTTAACTGTAACATGATATTCATTTTCAAAATGTTCTGGATTACCTTAAAACAATGACAACTACTACTGTAGCTGGTAATTACTATTTTACACATCACTGCAGTTTTCTGCAAGACCCAAACAACTTTCTAATGTTTGAGTTTTGAATGTGTCTAATTATCCGTTCATTGATAATGGTTTCACTTAATTTCCCTGTAGGACTCCTTCTCACTGCTATAGGCAGGCCGCCAAGCTGGTAGTAGAGGAAAGACTTCCAGGAGAATGTGGAAGGCCGAGGAAAGCTTTACAAGAACTTACAAAAGGAGCCAACGACAGCCTGAGCTGCCCTCTGGGGGACCATATCAATAAGCTGAGAAGCTACAACATCACTTCCTCCATCAAGTGGTACAGAGTGAGTTGTTGGGAATTCTTGGCATGAAACCTAATGGGTTTAATGGAGAGGCTGCAAAGTAGCAGCAACCTCAACTATTTACTGCCTCTATTTCAACTTGTATCAGTACAAGGAGTGCACTGAAACTCTGGGCTGATACCAGTGTTTACAAATTACAGTTTGGCTGATAGCAGATGCCAGCATCCATGAGGTTTTTGTTTGTTTTGTTTCACTTTGTGACAGGGAAACAAATGAATACTATTTAAAAAAATGATGGGAACTGTTATAAAGTTCCATGTTTTAAAATAATCACATCATCCCACCATCAGTAAATGGAAACGTTTATGCCAGCAGTCAAATGGGATCCCACGGCAAATTCACCAACTGCACTGTTTATTATAATGAATAGAGACCATAGAGACATTTTTTCTTGTTTTGTGATTATGAAACAAACTGTTCAGCATACATCTTCTGATGCTCATCGGGTGTCTCGGGTTTTACAACAGATACCCGATGAAGCCAGGTGACCCGACTGGTGTTGATCAAGATCCAGCCTGTGTCCAAGTGTTTAACTACGCCACCCATTTCTCCCCCTCTTTAGCTACTTTGATGTTATTCCCTCTAGGACTGTGAGCCCATAGAGGATGGGACAAACATCTACGAGTATTGGGACACCAAACTGAAAATTAATCATGTGGAACTTCAACATAAAGGCACCTACACCTGTACTCTAACATTCACCCTCGATGGCATCAAAGGATCTGTGTCAGAGACCATTGATGCAACGGTCACAGGTGAGATTGCAGACAAAGAAAAGACTACAAACAATTTGTCTACAGCACAACAGAAAGTGTAAAGATGTTTTATCGAATAACAGCAATCATACAATAAACAGTGTTTACATTCTTACCATTGTTACTGCTGCCATAACTATCATGAGACACTGTGTGGCAGGCAGGATCGGACCCCAGTGCAGGACTCAGGAGACAGGATGTGGAACTTTATTTGCTGAATCTCACTGATGAGAATGAAGAACATAAACTGGCTGGCAGCGAGCCAAACCTACATACACAAGGACTTAGGGATAAAACTTGACAGAAACATATGTACACACACACACACACACACACAGAACTAATGACCAGGACACGATAAAGACTAAAATTGCTAAAAAAATAATAAAATGTACTAATGTTTTATTCAAAGCATAAACGCATCTTTCCTGAGGTTAGTGCTGAGTGCTAGGACTCAGTCTTTTTGCAAACACATGCATCGCCGCCCCAGAGACAATCAAAAATAATGCAGGCTGAAGGGACACTTTAGACTGAGAAGCTATGTCCAGCTTTTATACTGTGTATAGTGTGTACATAAACAGAAAATAGTAGTAAAGGAAGGTACCAGGAAAAGGACTGGCACAATATTTGACTGTTATCACTTTTACCTGCTGTTCCATTTATTTAGACCAAATAAGCAGTTTTAAACCACTTTAGCCTCTATAGCAGGGCACATGACCATCTCTGAAAAAATCCCACCATCTAGACAGCTAATGTAGGAGGGCGTCTGTTTATAGGGGTCAGTGGTCTTGTGACTTCAATAATAAGCCACATTGGAAGAAAAGAAACCCTGACCTGGCTAACTTCCACCACACTGCCCACCCTTCAGGGTCCCTATACTGACCAATATACACAGTACTGACCAATATCAAGACACCACAAAACATGTTAACAATGTTTTACTTTTGTATATTGATTCACTGTTCCATAAAAGCCTATCAGGGGAACAATACGAAGAAAAAATGAAAGAAAAAAAGCAAAACAGAGCAGCAGTAATAAAGGTAACGATAGTGTTAGGAAAAGTGGCAGCTTAAGTTTACTTACTGTAAACTGCAGAATGGGAAATATGGCTCCATTTCCAGCATATCTTTGTGATTTTCTGACCTCTGCTGCATACAATACAGTGTTTGATGTTCTCTGTTTCAGAGGAGTACTCTTTGATTCCACACGTGCATGAACCCACCAATGAAGTAGTCAAAGCAGAGAGGGGTACGTCCTTGTCTGCTAGATATTCTGAGAAATGTGTTCTGCTGATTTCACACAGACTTCTGCTTTAATTTTAATACGTACTGCAGGGAGAGTAAATGCAAAGCTTTAAATAAATACAGTTTCATTACATACTGAGTTACTGTTTGTGCGTGTGTTTAGGGTTCAACTTCAGTAAAAGGTGTCTGGTGTTTGTGCCGGGTGACGGGAAGCCTTCTGTTGATATCTTGTGGTTGGCCAGAGAGGATTTCATTGAGACTAACACCTCTCACCGCGTCCACATGTTAGATCAACGGTCAGTAGCTTCAACTCTCCATCCGTTTGTTTCATCTGCTTTAACAGTTAAGTTTATGTCTGAGACTCGTGCTCTAACAGACACAGAGCACCACATTTTATCACATTATTTTAGACTCATCTGATTATTCTCACCAGTATGCTGCCCAATGATGGTCCTATCAAAGGCGTGTGGTTAGAGCGACTGCTGATGTTTTCTGAGCTGCAGAAGGAGGACTTGTACACCAACTACACCTGTCGTGTGTACAGTGACAGGGGCTTTCCTGAGAGATATTTTAGTCTGCAACCAGCAGGTAAAAACATCTACCATAAATATTATACTTTACCTTACCTTGTTTATTAACCTTGTGGACTACTGCATCTTCTCACAATCAGTAAATCAAAGAATCTGTGCATTGAAGTGATTATCTTATATATATATATATAAAGAAAAATCCAAACATTTACAGTAAATTATGTTAATTATATTTAATATGTTACCATGTTTATGGTCATACTGTTGTTCAGAGTGTATGAGAAATGCTAGTTTATGATGTATTGGAGGAACAGGGACTAATTAAGCAATCTTCCAACTGGTAGATGACCTGCTCTATCACCTGAGTCACAGTGTACCCTTAAATCTGCAATCAGGCTAAGCAGTCACATGAAGGTGGTTATCAACTGGATAAGACAACCCAGTGTTTCCCAGTCTAGCTACAAGTGTGTTCACTGTATAGCACCACATGACCAGTTTAAACACAGACGTGTCTACTGGGCGCAAAGTCTCATCTTTTATGAAGACCATCAAGCTGTAATGCTAGAAAGGAGTGGTGATGTTATTTTCCAGTGAACTGATTGGTCAGTAGGCAGTGATTTCTCTTACAATTTGCTTCAGAGCAGGTTAGATCTCCCCCAGTAATGTATCCCTGTAAGAAGTGAACCACCTTGGTAACAGTAAAAACTCAGGGTTAAGCCTGAGGTTGCCACGCTAAACTCAAATCCTGCTTTGGGTAACACAGGCCTCAGAGTGTGAATGAGCACCATGAAAGAAACAGTTATTAAAAACTCTTTTAAAAATGTCCAGTCAGTGAAAAAAACATCTATAAGCATTATTTGTAGAAGATATTTATGAATTGTTGCAAAAATGCATGAATCACAGCTCCTGTAGGCAGTTTATTCACAGTCAGTTGTGGGAAAGTGACAGAAATATGACTGTAAAAGAGTTATGATCATTATTTAGGCTGTTTGTTTATTTGGCTTATTTTATCAATGCAAGTCTTCATTTAAAGTGACAGTAAGACAAGTGTTGCCATCATTTAGGCACCGTTGGCTGCTAAAGAATGAGCTCACTTGCATCATTTTACACTTGCACAAGTAGGACAAAGAAAGCAGGAAATACCTTCTACGCTGCCATTTCTCATTTTAATTTGTCACTGAAGCGAAGCAGAAAGATGACCAGCAGAGGGAGCTGTTCAGCCTACTCAAGCTACTCAAAATCAACTGAACACAAAAAGTAAAGGACATGCGTGTTTGATCGATTACTGCTTTGTTGTAACAATGTTTATTGGCAATAAATCTTAAACAGTTGGAAAGCCTGTTTGTTTCCCCTTAAATGGTGCCACATTTGTAAGGAAAATGCATTTGTGGGTTGCGCTCATGAAAAACTTGTCAACTCTTTTCTGCTGATGCCAAACAGCTAATTCTGCTATTGACTCCTGTTTGGTGTGGTTTATTGAACTGGATGACTGAAGACTGAAGTGGGGGCAGCGTTGTCATCTCGGAGGACAGAGTTCAGTCCCGGACTTTGCAGATATGGGATTGCCACCGGTTGCAGAATCTCATCTTGATGTCTCTCTGCATTGAGAGTGCCTCCAGTGATGACAAGCATGATTATCAGCAGCTGGGCTGCCAGAAGCTCGAAACAAGAGGCAATAGCTGTGTAAGCTGCTTGACATTGGCAGAGAAGATTTGTCAAGTTTTTTGTGGGCGCAAGTCACATTCTCAGTGACCCACAAACACATGTCCCTCACAGTGGTGAGAGCACTTAAGGGGAAATAAACAGGCTTTCCAACTCTCTAAGATTTATTGCAAAGAAGCACTGTTACAACCAAAAATAATGGACCAAACACAAGTTTCTTTACTTTTCGTGCTAAGTTTAGATAATAACATTACAGGCAAGATTTTCTTGAAGACATTGTGCCAACTTTACAAAGATCTTTTTATGACCACTGGTGAAAACATGAACAATATAAACAAAATTGTTGAAAAACTTAAAAAAAGTAAATAAAATTTTACATTTTTAAGGTTCAGTCTTTTTTTTTTTTTTTGTATTTTTTTTTACATTTAATGTCATCTCCACAGATCCAAACATCATCCTTGGGGCTGTGCTCGGTGGTGTGATGGCTCTCTTTATGATCACTGTTATTGTCTATCTTTTTAAGATTGAGGGTGTGCTATGATTCAGGGCAGTGTTTCAAGTCCTCTTTACAAATACAGGTAAGTGCAGCTCTATAATTAGGGCCCGAGCACAACCTGTGCGAAGGTCTATTGTAATTGCTTTGGACATTCAGGTCTGGTGAAAATTTAAGTATTTTAATGGTTTCAGCCATGGCCCTTTCAAAATGGCTCTACCTTTAGTTCAATTCCCACTGCTGTGTTTCTCATACATGTATGAAATTTGGTACACATATGTAACTTGTCCAGACAAACCAAAAAGACCGCGGGGTCCAATGCGCTAAACCCAACAGGAAGTCCGACATTTTGAATTAAATGGCTGATTTTAGCGATTTCCTGCCCTCATACGTTCTCTAATAACTCATAGGTTTTGGATGTTATAAAATTCATATTTGTGTTGTCTTATCTGCACACCAGGGGGAATTTAAATTTAAAAAAATGGTGAGTTTTCACCAGACGGCGTGGCCGTGACACCACAGTGAATTTCGATCATTCGCCAGAAAATTTTGATTGCCTCTCATTCAAAGCTACATTATCCAATCTGGATCAAACTTCTTCAGTAGGATGACGGTCCATCCCTGAACCCATACATATGATAATATTTACTGACAGTTGCAGCGCCACCTAGTGGGTACAGGAAATGTCATGTCTGACACTTTGAGGTACAACTCCAAGGTGGTTGAGTAGAACCATCTCAAATTTCCCCTGAAAAACCTTTAGGACTTGGCCTTAGACTGTTTTCAAAACTGTGATTTTTCGCCAAAGGGCGTGACCCTGGCAGGATGGCAAAGTTCAATGTTTTGCCATGTAGACAAAAATGGCAGTAACTCAAAGCCACATTGCCCAATCTGCATCAAACTTTAGTGGTATGATAAGCCTCCTGCCTTGAACACAATGATATGCATAAAGTCCCTAAACATTAGAGCGCCACCTAGTGGGACCTGGAAATATCATGAAATACCATGGTTTTTTGCGTAGCCTCTGAGCTACATTTTAATCTACATATCTGAAATTGTGCAGGCTCATGTAACATCCTAAGACGTACAAAAAAGTCTCTTGGACCCATACCCGAAACCCTACAGGAAGTCAGCCATTTTCAGTTGAAGGTGTCAATTTTTGCAATTTTCAGGCCTGTTATTTAAATCACCTCCTCCTAGGGCATTTCACCCAGTGAGACCAAAATGGCTCCAGATCATCTAGACAAGTAGCCTATCAAAAGTTATTCAGGGTTTTGTAGATTACTCAATGGCTTTGTCACACCAGGCCGTTGAATTTGGCCTTCGTTTTTCCTCCCTTGCCACAAAATTGTTTGTGCACTCGTTCGCACGTGCTTTGCCTGATCAGCCTAAAAATGTAATCACTCATGTACAAACTCAGGCTGAACCCATAACTACGGATTCAAGGCTATAGGTGCAATAGCGCCCCCTACAGAAGCAAATGAAAATTTGTGTGACGGGCCACAGAATTAGTTTCTCTGAATTTAGTTTATCTGAAAGCATGAAAATTTGTTTCAACATTCCTGACATCATTCTGATCAAAAAAGTAAATGAGACCCATGCTCTATTTTGCACGCCACAGCCGTGACCACACCCCAAATGCTGCATTGGGTTTATATGGAGTGCAAAAGATTTAGTTTTGCAAAAATGTATGAAATTGATTACAGACATTCTCTACACTATCACAATCAAAAAAGTCAATCAGATTCATGCCCTCTTTTGGGAATGTAAATTGGGAAAATAAATTACCTTCTTGGGATGTAGGGTTTTTTTTAGATTGTTTGTTTGTTTGTTTGTTTGTTTGTTTGTTAGCATATCAGATGAAGGCTGTTTGCTTTTGTGCTCACGTGGTGGACTCATAATGCAGAGTTTCGACAGAGCACCATTTATTTAACCCCTGGTCCCTGATCACCAGGGGAAAGTTTCTGTTTCAAAAGTTTTGATCAGCAATCATCTGGGAGGCAGGTTTAATGCTCCAATATATGCTTAGTCAAATAAAGAGGACATAATCAGAAGAAGTAACTTCAGAAGTAATGCTACAGCTGCCAGTGTGGCAATGAGGCCACAGGACAGTTGTGGGATACTGTGTGTACTCAGTAGGCCATTTTGCTACCTTTTGCAAAATCCTTGTATTAATTATGACTTAAATTCATCCTGCATGTTGCCAGTATCTACACACTGTTTACAAACTAATGATCACAAATGCATGTTTCTTTTTTTTCAAATGATGTATTTATCAGATTATGTAAATATTTTATGAGCTTCTGCTGTAAGCAAAGGAAGTATTACACGACAACGACAGATGGTTCAACAAAGGCTGCACCTGTCAGTCTTAATGAGCACAAGCAGAGAGGAGAAGTTTGTGATATGCATATATCGAATGTATGACACTGTTTATGTTACGATAAGCCAGTGTTTATGCCATGTTTTTAATGTACTTTTTATGCAGTGAATTGTGTAATTAAACTGAAGTGTGTATTGCTGTGCATCTTTGTACTGAATGTGTTGCTTTTACTTTTATAAAGTTGTGTCAATGTCCACACTCAGGATAATAAAATACGGGAAAGTCACTTGGCCCTTGTGCAGTGAATATTTCACGACTTTAGCTGAGTATGCTGTATTTATGTTGATTCTGAGACTGACTAATTAGTGATTCTAAATGTGAATGGCTGTTTGTCTCTATGTGTTAGTCCTGCAACAGATGGGCAGCCTCCATTCCCATCTTAGCACCCTATTGTGGAAGCCTGCACTACCTTCTTAGACTTTTATCTGATCGAGCCTCTGACCCTTTAACTGAAACATCTCGAACAGGGACATTTACTGATGTCCCAAAAAGGCATTTTTTTGTCAAGTGGGCACTTGACAAAAAGGTCTGTATTATTGCACTATATCTTCCTCATTCCTTCTGTGAGAGTTAGCAGTATGCTACATGTCCCTTCATATTTTACGGTCACTGGTAGGCAGATTTTTGAATAGAAGCAGGCTAGTTGTTTCCAGTTTCCAACCTTGTATCAACCTTAAAACAAATGCATTCATATGCCTGCCTTTTAACCTGGAATGAGCTCCACATTTTGAAGCCTTCACTTCAACTGTATAACAGTCACCATCTTGGTTTTCTATAACCAGAAGTTACCATGTTTGGATAAAAGGGTGGTGTTCTAGTAACCTTTGGTAAGTAGTTCCAAAAACTCTATAAATGACACACACACACACACACACAGGCTACAGCAACCATGCCAAAAAACTTTAATTCAGTCCAAATCAATATAATGAGTATAAAATTCACCCAATACAGTTGTTATGAAGGGGGCCCAAACCCTTTCTTTGTACTAGGATCTAAACATGTTAGTTTTAATCAATAAAATTCAATATTTTAACATGATGATTGACCTATTTTTGAAGCATGCTCCAAGTGGCCATTAGAACTGTAGTTTTAGGTGCTTCCTCATTACTTTAATTTTCAACCATGGAGGTAGAGAAAACTATACTGCCCCTCCAGTAGGTTACAGGTTTTCTTTTTCTTAGCAGCTCCAGCTCTCAGTGACATTTTCTGCAGATGCTGTCTGCAATAGCACAAGTCCACATTTAAGGTGAATAATCCATAATGGAGCCCTGGAGAGGGAGCAAAGAGCAGAGCTCAGGTGCTGGCCACCAATTGGTGGGGTTAGGGTAACTGATGATGATGAACATTGCAATGTTTTGGTATATTGGCTTTCTGGTCCAAACGTAACCACAAGTTTTATGCAACTTTCAAATTTGTGTGGTAAACATTTAGGCTAATCTTGCACAGAGACTGTAAACAAAAAATAAATAAGTGAACATCCACAAACGAGTAAATTTAGATGGCATATGATTGCCTTTTTTGTTATCTTAAAATTTAGTCTTCTTCCCTAGCAGGTGTCCCGCGCATTTGCAGGGTCCGCTATGCTCCGTGCTCTGCAGATCGATTTTGCACGTCTTCGGGGGCGAGGTTTGCTCTTCTCAGGTCCTCAACGATTGCATCCATCCATCACTTCTTTGGTCGTCCTTGTGGACGTCGGCCATCGATTTCCAAGCTTGATCCACAACTTGGAGCCATGATGGGAGGGTTGAATGTATCTAGCAGTCGCATCCCACAGTGTTTTTGTTAAATTTGATATTCTAACATTAAACAATACGGGAAAAAATTGATCAATGCAATGTGGGTCTAGGCAGAGCATTAAAGTTATTAAGTTATTTCATGAAGTTTATTTGTAGTCCTAAACATATTTATGGTGTTTTTTCTACACTATTCGTCTCGCCAAAGACTTTCTTCAAGTTTCTTGCACCTTATTTTGAGTGGGCTTCGTGAAGCAATCCATATAAGCTTTTGTTTTGTTTCTTCACATCTTCTAATTTGACCTCCACCACCCTGTGCCTCTCTTGCGGTATTGTTGCTTTCTTCCCCAAGGCTAGATCAAGCTTTTCTTGCAAGCTTTTTTCCCTCCATCTCTTGGAGCTTGGATTCCAAGTTTGCACATTTTACATCCTGTTGTTCCTGATCTAACAGCATCTGTGTGTTTCTTGTCAGGACTTCATTAAATCTTTCTTCCAAGCCTTCATTTTTCTTCTCTATGTCTTGGAGCTTGCATTCCAACTCTGCGCATTTGGCATACATCTCTTTCACCATGTCTCTTGCTTCGTTCAACTTTGCTTACAGCTCTTGAATGTTTGTCTCTACGACTTGGAGCTTGCTGCACATATCGCTGAATCTAGATTCGTCCACATGACATTTCTACGGTCCTGCATACGGTGTTCAGATGCAATTCTGAGGGATTCAGGTTGATCATTACTGTCAAGGGGGGCGGCGTCAGTGTCAAGTGATACATCTTGCCAAAAACCCCAGTAATGGGTGTCGATTTCAGGGTCAAGGGGGATTTCATTTGTAGATTAAAAAAATGGCAATCATGTTTTGTTTCATTCTAGTAAAAAGAGAGCATTTGTTGCTTTTTCTTGTCTAATAAGTCACTGAAAATTTTGGGTTTCATGGTGTTTATTTTGAACTGGACTGTTGGTGAGAGTCACGGCTTGCACGGCTCCTGTTCGCATACAGCAGATAGAGAGCAGGGGGGCCTATTCCAGGAAGCAGGTTCAACAAACTCTGAGTTTAAATGCATACTCTGAGTTGATCAACTCTGAGATTGGCAACTCACAGGTCACAGGTCTTTCTATGACACTGTACTGTGTTTTAAGACGGACAGATCGTACAAGACGATTCTTGTCAGCAAATGACCCACGAGGAGCAGTTGAGTCCACTATTAGAACAGTGTCTCCTGGATGCAAACTTCTCTTCTGTTGGTTCCACTTTTGCTGCTTTTGAAGCAAAGGCAAATACTCACGAACCCAGTGCTTCCAAAACACATCTGCCGTGTGTTGAATCTGTCTCCATCTCCTTTTGACATACAGATCTTCCTTTACAAACAGCCCAGGTGGCAATGCTGGTTTGTTTGTCATAAGGAGAATGTGATTTGGAGTAAGAAGTTCCAGATCTTTGGGATCATCTGACAATTTGGTAATTGGTCACCCATTCAATATGGCTTCCACTTCATAAAGAACTGTATGGAGTCCATCATCATACAGTGTCTGCTGGTGTAAAACAGAAGTCAACACTTTTCTAATCATCCAGATGATGCGTTCCCACACCCCACCAAAATGTGATGCTGATGGTGGATTAAAACTCCATGTGATTCCCTGGTGAAGTAAAGTCCCCTTTATTTTGCTCTGATTGAATTTTTCCAGGGCTTCTCTCAGTTCCCTCTCTGCACCAACAAAATTAGAGCCATTGTCAGATCGAATAAACTTGACCTCTTCTGCTTATAAACCTCCATAGGGCATTAATGCATGCGTCAGTGTCTAAAGAACTTGCCATTTCAAGATTAACAGCCCTACTTGCCAAGCAGGTAAAAATTACTCCATACCGCTTGCACAAACTCCTTCCTCTTTTCACCTCTATCGGCCCAAAATAATCCACTCCGACATTTATAAACGGAGGGAGGTCAGGCAATCCTTTCAGTTGGAAGTTCCACCATCTTTTCTTCACCTGCTTTCACGCCATAACTTCTACAAACACAGCAGTCGGATATGATTTTCCTTATTGCAGAATTTGCCCTTGTGATCCAAAATTTCTGGATCATCTTTCCAGATAACAGGTCATTAACTTCTTCCTTAAAATGCTGCTGCTGAGCATAACAGTTTCCGCTTCCAAAAGATCATTAAGAGATACACTGTCCGGATCCGCCAGGCTTATGTGGTGGGAAATCTTTAGCATCAGAAGTTTGTAGCTCCTTTTTTCTTTGGCTCAAACTCAAAAGAACCTTCTTTAGCTTAAGAAACCAAGCAACTGCAATCTTAAGCCTTCTCCAACTTGAGAAATAAGCAATCAAGTGATCTGTAGCCTCAAGTCTTTCAACCATTGCAGCATTCACTGTGAGATTTTTCCTTACTTCCGGATCATATGAGGAAATAGGAAACTCCAAAATATTTTCTTTCCAGTATCCTTCTGGCTTCCAAAGGAGGTCGGGTCCATTTATCCACCTACTGCCACTGAGGAGATCATCAACTTTCTGGAAGAATGATCTGCTGGATTTTCTTTTGTGTTTACATATTTCCACTGTGACACACATGTAGCATCTCTAATAATGGAAACTCTGTTTGGTACAAACATATGAAAATGCTTATCTTCATTCTTAATACATGTCAACACAGAGGTGTTGTCAGTCCAAAACACTGAGTCTTGTAGATGTAACTGCAATTGTGGCCTTAGCATTCTGTCCACCCTCACTGCTAGCACTGCAGCTGTAAGCTCCCGCTGTGGAATGGTAACCTGTTTTAAAGGGGTAACTCTTGATTTGCCAAGGAGAAATGCAACATGAATCTCACGATGAATCTTTGCGATTCTCCATCGTATATAACTGACAGTGCCATATCCATTCTCCCTAGCATCTGAAAAATTATGCAGTTGTGCAAATACAATCTGACTAAAATCCTTTGGCTTAATGCACCTATTGACCTTGAACACTATCATTTTGCCAAGCCCCATTAGCCACTTTGTCCATTGTCGCTGTATATCTGGAGGCAAATCATCATCCCATCCACAACCGCTTCTACAAAGCTCCTGAAGCAAAATCCTGCCAGGAAGAATGACTGGTGCAACCACACCTAAGGGGTCATACACTGAACTGAGCAAAGACAACATGCTACGTTTAGTGTTTGGCCTTTCTTTCATAAGCACTTTAAACTGGAAAGTATCATTTTTGATACACCACTGTAGACCAAGAGCTCTCTCCAAGGGGAAGATCGTCCCTATTGAGATGAAGCTCTTTTATGCCCTTAGCTCTATGCTCTTCTGCAACTGACCACAATACTGACCGGCTGTTACTACCCACTTCGTGAGACAAAAAACACCGCTCAGGCAAATAGCAGTCAGAGACTTGGTCATGCAAACAGCATCCTCTTCAGAAGCTGTGGTCTTTAAGCAGTCATCCATGTAAAAGTTTTGCTTCACAGTTTGCATTACATCTGTTGCAAAGAATGCCAGATTATCATCAGCAGTCTTTCTTAATGCATAACAAGCACAGCTATGAGATGAAACTGCTCCAAAAAGGTGAACAGTCATCCTATACTCTACTACCTCCTTAGTCAAATCACCTTTGGGCCACCAAAGGAAATGAAGGTAATCCCTGTCTGCTTCTTCCACTTTAACTTGATAGAACATTTGCTGTATGTCTCCCATAAAGGCCACAGGCTCCTGTCTGAACTTTGTAAGCACACCTAAGAGGCTGTTGGTAAGGTTAGGCCCCTTCAAGAGCTGGTTATTCAATGACATTCCTTTAAAGGTTGCCCCACAGTCAAATACCACTTGCAGAGTATTTTTCCTTGGATGATAAACTCCATGGTGAGGAATATACCAAACTTTACCCTCCTCACCCTTTAGCTGATGCTGGGGTATTTTCTGCACATAGCCTTTATCAATCATGTCGGCAAAGAAGCTTGTATACTCTTGATGGAACTGCTCAGCTTTTTCAAACCTTTGCTTGAAACCTGAAATCCTTTGCTTGGCTATTGACAAATTGTTGGGAAGTGAAGGTTGACCTTCCTTAAAAGGCAGCTTCATGCTGTAATGACCAACTACCAGTGTTACAGAATTCTCTACAATTTCTAAGAATTTCATGTCTTCCCTTGACATTACCTGGTCCTCATAGCTTCTTTCATTGAAATCATGCCTGTATTGGTTATTCAACAAACTCTGTAGCTTACCAACAGAAATCTTGTTCACTGTGGCTACAGCAGACACCTTCTCTGTGTTACTGGCATGCAAACGTTGTATAGGACCATTAACAACCCATCCTAACACAGTTTTCACAGCATAAGGACCACCTCCTTGGCTGTTAACCACCTCCCAGGGTTCCAATATCTCAGGGGTGCTGCTACCAATCAACAGGTCAACATTAGCCTGTATGGTGGGAACCTGAACTTCTGACAGATATGACCACTGTGCCAGATCTTGTTGTGCAAGAACATTCTCAGTTGTTACAGGTATTTGCTTCTGTGTAAACACACCGAGCAGAGGGCAACCAGACAAAAACTTCTCACAGGAACTGGCTTTCATGGGGATTCTATAGAGGTTTGTCTCCCCCACTAAAAAAAAATAAAATTTTTTGCCATAAGTTAAAATTTCAGGTTCTTAGCTCAAAAAAATTAGGTATCTCCAAGGGTCTGCTTACTCAAAAGTTTTAGTTAATAAGTTGGAATTTGGACTTAGCTCTGCCTGAATGTTTTTTTTTTCTTTTTTTTTTTTAGTGGCAGAAACAAGCTTCCATAAGGACCCCTAGTGCACAGTATGTCTCTGCATTACTTGATGCAAACATTCCTGTATGAGCAATAGCTTCTTTCCAGACACATACAATATATATTTTACTAAAATTATATCACATTGGTGAAAATATAATGCTTCAAAAAAGTAAAACCTTTGAGCAGCTTATCTTTGACTTAATGGTAAGAAGCAAAAAAACTAAATTCAGTGTCTTTAAAAGGTAAAGATCAATCAGTATTTTTAGGCTTTGTGGTGACGCATCTTTCAGAGGTAGCAGAGCACTTAGTTAATAAAGACCAACAGGGAGAGATGGGAATGTCTCTATTCCACAAATGTCAGAGTGGTTGTCACGATGCGTGGACGCAGGCCGTGGGGCGTGTGAAGGGGGAGAGGACCCAAAAGCACGACGCAGGAGTAAACAGTTGAAACATGAACAAAAACGAGCCTTTATTTTTGCAGCAAACATAAAGGACAACACCAAGGCAAAAAAAAAAAAAAAAAAAAATGGATCAAAAGGAAACCTATACTAGAGAGACAACTAAAGAATACTGGAGATCCAGAAAGCACAGGGAAAACATGACCACAAGACTCTGACATGTGACAAGGGGAAAACTGAGACAATAAATACACAGAGGGAATGAGGGGTGAGTGGAAACAGCTGGGGCAAACACGTGAACAGAATGACACTAAATCGACTCAAGGAAGTAAAACAAAACACAAAGCACAAGAGGGGGGGGGGGGTGTCAAAATAAAACAGGAAGTGAGAAGGCTTACACCACATAAAGAGTGCGCAGACTAGACACAACACAGGGAGACAGACACTGTGAAAAATAAACAAAAGAAACTCCACACAAGGGGAAACACTTCCGGGACGGAACACAGGGAGAACTAAGGTGTAAAGCAATGAGCTTTACACCACATGAACTAAGAATACATAAGAGGAACACAAGAAACAATATAGCAAAACAAAACAGTAACAATAAAGGTAACAAAACTACAAAAGACCATAAACTAAGAAACAAGGGGTCGCAGACCCAGGACCATGACAGTGGTTCATTTTCTACAGTGTGAATTTCCAGAGAATAAACATGATTCATCTATGGGGAACAAGAAGACTATAAAAACTCATTTATGAGCACCTTAGAGGCCCATCACAACACAGCCATGTGAACAATCACCCACTTTTTAAACCACATCCTTACTCGGGGTCGTGCGGCTGCTCTGTTTCCCACACATGCAGCAAAGAGCAGATATAGACAGCCAAAGACCGTCTCACCAACATGTAACAGCCTCACTGACTTCATACTATGGCAGGCTGTTTTATATGGCAGGCCGTTTTAACATAAAATCTGTTTCATCTGACTATCTGTAATTACATTTTTGATATTTAAAAATGCATTTTGACTAGACAAAAGTACATTTTTAGATATCTGAATTAAGAGATTGCGTGTGAGCCCCCCCTGTGCTGTACTGAGCTGTCCAAACAAATGCCTGTAATGTAGAATTTCAGGTGGCTGCAATGGCGCTGGCTGTTCTGGACAAAATTGTAAGAAAATGCAATAATATAGAAAGAGCTCTTTAGTATGGGATATGCGGAGAACGCGATAATCATGTACGTGAAGACTGCTTAAGAAATGTGCAAAGAATTTCTGATTTTATGGCAGGACAGTTCTAGATATCTCTAATTTAGTTTTGCCTAGTCATTATTTGCTTTCAAGATATCTAGAATTTAATTTGCACTAGTCAAAACTATATATCTCCTATCTAACAATACATTTATGTTTTGAATTGAAGCCTCCAAACAACTAAATGGAAAAATCTGATGTAATTTCTACTAGTCAGAATGTAATTAGGGATATCTCAAATAGATATTTTGTCTAGTCAAAATATAATTAGAGATATCTTAATTTACTAATATGTCTGGTCATAAATCAATTTCAGATATCTGGAATGTAAGTGTGGTGAAACGGATTTTATGTTAAAACAGCCTGCCATAGAAAAACAGCTTTTACCACAGAGCTGTCACACTACTGAACACTGACAATATCAAAGCCTTCACACATTCACACCTTCACTTCCACTGCGCCACTTTAGCACTCTCCATTTTCACTGTAAAAACCAGATGCTTATTTGTCCTATTTATATTTCTTATTTCTATCTGTATTTGGCTCCAACAAAATTTCATTGCATTGTGCAATGTCAATAAAGATAAATGATCTCATCTTATCTTAGAAGCCCACAGACACAGAGAGAACACGCACACTCCACACAGAAGGTTCTCTGTTCATCCTCTCCCCAGAAAACAGGCAGTGTTGATGAAGTGCAGTAAGTGAAAGTTAAACATTTAAACAGTTCATGGCTAAAGCTCGACTTTCTTAGGTGTTCTCATCTCAGGCTGATTCCCTGTGCAGCCACCAGAGGGCTCAGCATGACCATAATAAAAAGCAGAAATGTGGGACGCGCTCAACCCGCTGGAGCCAATTAATGTGACACACACCAGACTAACAATAATGTAACGTAAATTAAACTATGTTTTAAAAAGAAAGAAAAATAAAAGCTCTGCAGTAAAAGTGGTGGGAAAGAAATCCGTGAATGTCGTGAATCACATGAGGCCCATGCTCTCCTCCTCCCAGCGGTTGCCTAACATGTTGGGACATCAGCTGGCTTTCAAAAGATCCCTGAAAAGGAAATTGCCACATGTTCCTAAGTCTTCACAAAAGAGGAAGTGGGAGCTGCGAAAGACACGTCTGAGATGAGATTTTTTTCCCCCCTCAGGATGTTTTTACAAGATTTTCACGTAAATTAAAGAGGCAGTTGCCTTTACAAAAGGACCGGCAGAACAACAGCCTGGTGAGTTCCCTGTGTTAAACAATAATAACTAACACTGTAACAGTCTAATAATCCCCGATGATTCTGCTGCTGCATGTATGGGACTCCACACTCTCTCCTCTCTGCATCAGCACACAGCGTCATGCTGACCAGGATAGATCTGGTACAAACTCTAAGCCCCAGACGGACTTTCTGTTCCTTCAAACTAAAGCGCAGCGTTACTGATTTTCTTACTTTCCATGCTTTTGAAAAATGTGTCCAAATATTTTACAAAGCATTTCCCACAGGAGCCTGAAGTAAACCCCCAGCAGATTCAGAAGTTCTTAAATTGATAAAACTGTTGTGGTATTTATTGAAGAACCCCTCCTTTCTTCTCGGCCACGGTCACTGCCCGGTACCATGTGCTCACAAGCACACGCCCACAAACGTGCGCCATCTTACCTGGCTGCCAGGAGATCTTACCGGTGTAACTAAACTTAGCACAAAACGCAATTAATTGTGTGTTTGGTTGGTGGTTTCTTTGTTGTAAGAAGGCTTCTTGGCAATAAATCTTATACTGCTGGAAAGCACATCTGTAAGGAACAACTTATTCTGCTATTGACTCCTGTTTGGTGTTGTTTATTGGGTTGGATGATTGAAGTCTGGAGAAACAAGACAGATTGCAACTATAACAGTTTATTCCTTTAACAATAAATAGTATGTGGCAGAACCACACGCAGCCACAATGATCTGGCGTCTCATTCTTCAACCAGCATTTGTCACAAATCAGCCATTATGGATGTGTTGGTCACTCTGGCACAAACGGGACATCCACGATGATCCCGCAGGTGTTCAGTGGGGTTGCAGTCAGGATTGCAGGCAGACCACTCCATCCTCTCCACTTCCAAATCCTGGTCTCTGACTTGGTCTTGGACTAAAGGTTGGGAGTACAGGAGGTCACTGAGGACAAATGGCTTTGGGGTGTAGAAGAATCATCTGCCAGTCATCAAGTCTACACACACACACACACACACACACACACACACACACACACACACACACACACACACACACACACACACACAAGGAAAACCCTCCAGGTTACTCTATGACACAGAAAAGAGACCATTTGCTGTATGTTGCCTCTTCCTGCTGAGTTGTGGCTTTGAATTGGTTCACATTTTCTGCCGCACATCCTGTTTGAAGATGTGACATTTACTCAGGGATTGTATTGATGTGGAGTGACTCATATCTGATTGAATGCCTGTGCCTCCTGGGGATTCCTCTGTCCAGTGGGGAAGCCCAGGTGTGGCTTCACACATTTTTAGCTGTACTTTTCTCTTGACTCAAGAGTCTTTAGCCTAATTAATATGTAAATTTAATGATGGGAACCAAAACTCTGGCAGATGTTTTGCTCTATTTTAATACTGACAGTTAATATTGACATAATTATTTGATTTAAAAAATACTGTCGTGGTGTACAGAGGCAAAAATGTTTGTCACTGTCCAAAGATTTATGGATCTAACTATATTTTCTTTGGAGACTCAGAAAAAGAAAGGTTTTGATATTTAGTTTTTTTTATTAGATAATTAAGGTGTCAACTTTGTTGTTTACTTATTTTTTATCCTTTCTTCGTTGTAGTGGACATAGTCTCCTGTTAAATAACAGAATTATGTGATTATTCTTTTTCCATCTATCAGAGACATCGATCTCATTTGTTACTGTGATGGACTGCCTAATCTTGAAGAATCTATCTCGACTTATTGAATTGGCTGCAATTTATTGCCAAAAGTATTCACTCACCCATCCAAATCCTTGAATTCAGGTGTTCCAGTCACGTCCATGGCCACAGGTGTATAAATCAAGCAGCTAGGCATGCAGACGGCTTCTACAAACATTTGTGAAAGAATGGGTCGCTCTCAGGAGCTCAGCGTGGTACCATGATAGGATGATACCTGTGCAACAAGTCCAGTCATGAAATTTTCTCAGTACTAAATATTCCACAGTCAGCTGTTAGTGGTATAGAGGTCACCAACTTTCTGCAGAGTCAATCGTTACGGACCTCCAAACTTCATGTGCCCTTCAGATTAGCTCAAGAACAGTGCATAGAGAGCTTCATGGAATGGGTTTCTGTGACTGAGCAGCTGCAGAGAACAGTACTTGTCTGACTGCATTGTGCCAAGTGTAAAGTTTGTTGGAGGGGGGATTATGGTGTGGGGGTGTTTTTCAGGAGTTGGGCTCGGCCCCTTAGTTCCAGTGAAAGGAACTCTTAATGCTTCAGCATACCAAGACATTTTGGACAATTTCATGCTCCCAACTTTGTGGGAACAATTTGGGGATGACCATAAAGACATGGATGAGCGAGTTTGGTGTGGAAGAACTCGACTGCCCTGACATCAACCTGATAGAACACCTTTGGGATGAATTACAGCAGAGTGTGAGCCAGGCCTTCTTATCCAACATCAGTGTCTGACCTCACAAATGTGCTTCTGGAAGAATGGTCAAAAATTCCCATCAACACTCCTAAACCTTGTGGAAAGCCTTCCCAGAAGAGCTGAAGCTGCACAGGATGGGCCGACATCATATTAAACCCTCTGGATTAAGAATGTTCATATGCGTGTGAAGGCAGACGAGTGAATACTTTTGGCAGTATAGTGTATAACTGCGTCCCAGTATATCCAAATCCTAGGCTATCTGAGTCATGCCATGTACATGGATATGCTGAAGATTGTTTTCAGTTTTAAGGCTGCATGCAGAGATGAGCCTCTTTTTGTGGTTTGTGTGCTTTGACATTTTCAAAAACCTGGTTACCCATTTACTGTCTGATGCTATCAAAGCACCTGCAGTCTTGGTGGCTGTGGTGAGTTGTGTCCTGATTTCATGTTTTATGTTAAAAAGTATTTCAAACAAATTTCAATAGGGTGGAAATTGAACTGATAAACAAAGGAGATGTACAGTTTAATGCACTTTTAGCAAATATTAGTCATCAATCAGTTTAAGTTTAAGAAATCAAACCTTTAGCTGATTAGGTACTCTACATTTATGTGTGTGTGTGTTCAACTGAAAAGGCTCTTATTTCTCCTTCTACATATTTTAATTCCTAAAAAATTTTTAAACTCTAGCTTACACAATCATTTATATCTATAATAGACTTTGGGTGCCATCACTTTGTCATTCCTCCAAAGTTGGCATGTCCTCTGAGCTTACACTTTACTGATCTAATGTCTGGCCCTCCTCCACCTCATCCCCTGACAGCTATAAGTCTGACTCCCCTTTTCCAAGTCTGAGTAAAATCCTTTCTGCCTCATCCTGCCCTCTGCTTCCTGAACTGTGGACATGGGTTGAAAGCGGGAGTTAGTAAGGCCTTCTGTCCACCATAAAAGACACTGAATGAAGGTTTTGTTCTGAAAGGGTTAAAATGACTGTACATTTCTGAAATCCTATTAAGTTGAAGTTAAAGATCTCATATTGAAAAAAAACTTTGATTTTTAGCAATAGAAACACAATAGCTGCAAAAAATGATCACTTAAGCCCCACAAATGTGGAATCAATAGAAAGGCCAGGATCTCCTCTCGATGGTCCCATAGGACTCAGATAGATTGCATAAATTTAGCTTGACTTAGAGGTCTCAGACTTGCCCCCCACAAAGGACAAGAATGAACTACTGGGTTTTAGGAGGATATTCTACACCTGATGTTTTAAGAGCTTGAAAAAAAAGCCGACTGGACCTCTTTAAGTTTTTGAAAATGTTGCACCTCTCGTCCAAGAGGCTTCTTCAGTTTTAAAACCAAAAGGTGGAGAGTCTCATGCATTTAGTGGGGGGTTGTCCCATTTAGCGGTGGTTGTGGATCCCATATTAATCATTTGTTTCGTGAGTCAAGGTGTGAAAAAAACATCTCATTTTTCACACCTTTACTCATGTGATGACAACTCGATGACTGATTTTAGAACCGAAGAAGCCTCTTGTATGAAACGTGAAACATCTTCAAACACTTAAAGAAGTCCAATTTCCTTCTTTTTCAGTCATTCCACCATGACCGGAATGACACAGACATGTGTTTGGTTAATAATTCCTACAATCTCATTAACTCAAAAATTAAAAACACCTTAAACATGTTCATTATATGTGGAAAAAGAAAGCACATCCACTTTCAGTTCTAAGGTGTTACATATAATTGTACTGTCGTGAATATTTAACATGAAAAGTGAGGCTGGGACGTCCACTCCTGAGAAGATCGGCAGCTGTCTTGAATGTTTTCCATCCATCCGTTCTCTTCCGCTTATCCTGTTCAGGGGCTGGAGCCTATCCCAGCTGACCTAGAGCGAGAGGCAGGGTACACCCTGTGCAGGTCGCCAGCCTGTCGCAGGGCTAACACAGAGAGACAGACAAGCATTCACACTCACAATCACACCTATGGTTAAATTTCGAGTGGCCAGTTTCCTCCGGGTACTCCGGTTTCCTCCCACAGTCCAAAGACATGCAGTTATTGGGGTTACTGTGAATATTTTCCACTTGTGAAAAATCTTTCTCACTGTAGAAAGACTGACTTCAGGTTGCTTGGAAATGGCCTTATAACCCATCCCACACTCATGCTGCTGTCTTTCATCCTCGGCATTGTGTTCACACACACACACTTGAATGCTTCAGACCAGCAAAGTGCCACAACTTTTAGAGGTGCTCACACTTGATCAGTTACACAAGTGCATTTGTTTATCAGCTGCTACGTGCCCTCTTCATTCCTATGGAAGCAGTAAGGGTGTGCGTAGTTTTTCACACACTGTTTCTTTTGGCTTAATTTTTGTTGAACGCGGTATAACACGTCACGTATGCCCTGCTAAGGACCAGACTTTTTTGTGTGTGTGTGTGTGAGACCTGATATGTAAAACCGTAAAACTAAAAGAGGGAGTTCTTCCTTTTTGGTGACTGTACAGTGGAGCATTTTAAACATGCTTAATATGTATTCTTGAGTTCATTCACAAGATTATAGATCGAAAGCAAAGACTTTAATGATTATTTCTGGAAAACAAAACACATTATTACACTGTGTTTTTTTTCCACTACTGAAATCTTTGTAGCTTAAAAAAGTAGAAGGATTTTGTTTTATTATTGCTTTTTTTTTTTTTTGCAAAGCTCAAGATAATTCCTTACGCTCTGGCTGATGACATAAGCAACTGCCTATGTTGCCCATATTTAACACCCGTATTGTTTTTAATGTTACGGGCACTTATTTTGAATAACAAAAGTTATTTTTAGTTAACATTATGGTGAAGTATTTGATTTCGGGAAGGTTTTGTTGACCTAACGACGTGTTGAAATGCAAAGGAAGGAGAACAGAGTGCTGCGAGGTGCAATCCAAACACACTCTTCCTCTTCTGTCTGTGTGTCGTCCCATGGAGGTGGAACAGAGCTGTTGAGTCACTGGCTGAGCCGCACGTTTGAGATTCCACTTTGCATGCCAGGGTCAGAGGTGAGATTTCCTCTGTTAGTTCTGCCGTGTCGAGCGAACTCTCTCATCCTTCCTTCGTCTGTGTGGTGCCTCGGTGTCGCTTTCTCTTAGGTGAGTCAATATTTGCTGCTTACTTGTTCTTTAGCTGTTTTTACCACTAAATACAGCATAAGTGCTTAAATGCTTAGAAAAGTGAGGTCTGCCATTCAGGGACGCATGTTTACTCTTTTAGAGAAGCACGTTTGTATTTCTTACCACAACGGATACACACTTCCTTTCACACTATATTAACACCACCTGCTGCAGCCAATAAAAAAATTCCAGTTTTTCAGATATGGATAGATCTGATAAATCAGCACAGCAGTATTGATGCCATTTTTCTTGTATAAAACTGACAGATTATGAGATGAAAGAGCGAGGAGCTTCATGCCAAGTGATTCACTAAGGTGCATTTTGGATGGTTGTTCATTGTGGGTTTAGTAAACTGTGCGGTTTTTGTGATTTCACAAGCTGTAGGTGTTTTACTGTGAGTGCACTTTATCATTATTGTATGTGTTTTTTTTACATTCTGCACAACTGTGCAGCTGACTAATTCAACCTCAGACCGATCAGCAAAATTCTCTCCTATAATGTCTGGAACAGAATATTAGAGAATGCTGGAGTGACATTAAGATCTTTAAATTTCAAATATGTCTGCAATGAATCAATCAGTGAATTTGTATAAAGTAGTTTCAAGAAAATTCAAATAATCCTACATGAACACTTGTTGCTGCACCACAGACACAGACATGTGGTGCTGTGTTTGTTTTGGGTGTTTTGGGTGATCGATGATTAGAATACGCTGGAAGAGCTCAACATGTCCCCTGCACGATGTACTCAGTGAAAGCTTTGACAGCACCGGCAGGAATGAGTGATAGTTCAAGATGTACAGAGAGTCATGTTGTTCTGAGGAGAGTGAGCTTCTGTCTGTCCCCTTTAGACCTTTTTGTCTCCCTTGGGAGTTTGGACAGTTATTCATAACTGCTGTTTATTTTGCTCTAAGAGCAAATGCTCAGGCTGCTGCAGATGTAACATGTGTGCAGTAATTAGGAGACTTGATTTATTGATAAAGGATACATATAGTCAGACTCTATAAACAGCAGCTTAAACATCAAGTGAGAGGTGTGAACAAACCAGATGCAGAATGATGGTTCAGTGGATTGAATGAGAGAGTGTCCATCATGGGACAGCTTCATAAACATTAGAGGAAACTTGGAAAAGACTTTATTATTGAACTATCCATCAAGGTTTTTCTACATGATGACCTTTAGATAACTGGAGAACTGAAAGCAGTGCTGAGGAAGAAGAAGCTGGCCTTCCTGAAGAGTGATAAGAGACAGATTACACTGATGGAGAAGGTAATTAGGCAAATTGTGTTCAGGTGTAAATATTAGTATAAGCAGAAGAAGAAAGGAAATTGAAGCAGCACAGCTTACTACAGCTTAAAGCAGGGATGGCAGGGGGTGTACACAATGATAGGACAGGAAAGGAAAAACAATCACGGGTGGGCTTCACACTTCTCACCTGGAACTGGTTCTCAGTTCCCATCTCTGATTAAAATAAAGGATTTTCTAGTCATTCTCTTTGATTCATCTGCATCTCCAAGTCTGGACTTTTACATTACTGACAGTTTCCTGATGGGGGGAAAAAAAAGACTGAGATAGACAAGTGTAAGGGGTGATCTTGCAGAATGTTTCACCTCAACCCCAAAAAGCACAAACATCACAAACATGTTCACATTTCACACTACGAACAGTGCGAAAAATCACAGTTGCATCAGTCGTGTTTTCAGGCTCGGCTGTCGCTTTCCCTTTTCACTGCTAAATGAGTCGTATATTTTGACAACCTTCAACGGGCTCACTACCGTAATTAATTAAACCATGAAGCCTCGTTCAAGGATGGCACAGAAGGCCGTTCCATCGTTATTTCTGAGCTGCCTTGCTTTGAGCTCTTAAGGGCTGAAATGTCGTTTATATTGGAATATTCCCACGTTGTCTCTTATCAGGCCAGCAGGGCAGTAGCTGCTGCTCTGTATTTCCACGGGGGATACTGCGTCTTTAATTTAAAACAGAATTTCTCAGACATGGTTAAAAATAAACTGGTTTTGTGAACACAAGAACAAGATGTGAAGTGTCCTAAAGGACATGTTTCCTTTCAGCTATAAGAAAATAGTCCTAATCTGAGTCGGAGTGGAGCAAATTAAAACTTAAGTATTTATTTGTTTGTTTGTTTTGCTATTTTGGTGAACAAAGGCCATGCAAACCATGCAAACTGAGATGCAGCTGGGTTGAATGAGGCAGAGAGGCCGAATGGTTTAGTAGAAGTAAGACAGTCAGCAGATGGCACACGCATCAGTAACGGGCAAACACAAGCACGCTATTCAGTGAATTTAAAAGCAGCAACAGGCGGGAGAAACTTGGAGGTGCAAGAAGGGATCTGCATATCTTAATAAACCCACAACATCTATTTGCAAATGATAAGCTGCATGCTCAAAGGTGAATTACAGTAAGTGGGCTTAATGAATGAACCACTGGGTGTAGCTTTTATTGCTGGTTAAGGCGGCGGTTTCAATTCTCCATCACTCTTTGGAATCACATCCTCTTCCTCTTAAAAAAATGCTTATTTTTGAGCTTAGCTAAGCACTTCTTATCCTTCTAGAAACATGGAAATGTTAAAAAGCTGACATCTGCCACGTTTCCCCAAAGCATCTCGGCGCTGCTTAAACTTTTCACACGAGTTCAAATCCATTTTAACTGAGATGAGTTTGAATCCAGATGGGGTTAAAAGAGTTTAAGGGCAAAGTGGAGGAAGAGCAAACAGAATCTGAGTGAAAATACGGTTCAGAAAGTTTGAAGGATCAACTGGAGGAACTTCACATCAGCTTCGACTGATCAGTCAAAACAGAGGAAATGTAGTTACTAATTCTTAAGGTAAAATTAGTAAAGTCCGAGCAGGGTCGGCGTGTTTGTGAACAGCACAGCGGTTGAAAGAACATTTTGCTGCTGTTGCTGCGTCAGGTTTGTCTGAATCACGGCTGGAATCTGTTTGTTTATGATGACTCACACAAAGTTTGCAGCTCAGTGGGCTAATGTCAACCACTGTTTAAAGCAAATCCCTGCTTACCTCACTGCTCTTTGCTTCCACATCATCCTTGATTTTGAGCCTATCCTATAGTGTTTTTTTTTTTTGTTGCCTCAAACTTTTGCAGTTTTATTGCAAAAATTAGGCCTCTACACTAACCTCACTGACAAAGTAACTTATTACCAAGATTATCAAGATAACGTGGAATAGAAGGCACGAGCCTCACCCACGCATGCTGATAAAATGCTCTCGAGATGTTTGTGTTATCAGTACCTTGGACCTGTGACCACTCTTCAGTGTATGTGGCAATCGGTGTCCTATAAACAGATGGACAAAGTTTGCATGACTGAAGAGATTTGCAGACCAAACGACCACTTAACCAAATGCAAACAGAAAATAGAAGCTTGTTCCTTTCCCTCAGTTTGCTGTAGTGAAATTTAAACATTGCACAAATTTGGTCTGTTAGCGAGGCCCTGTTTCCCCACAGCTTCTGTAAGATTCCTGCCATGCCAGCAGTTTCTATAGCACTGCCTCGATTTACAGCAACTTTGTCAAATTAAGCCGTGTAAAATTTAAAAACAGAAAAGGCCATGCTGCTTACCGCTTTAAGAAACTTCCATAATTCCCAGCAGCCTTCCCACTCTTGTTTCCTTACCCCATAAGGTTATCAACACTGATACCAATATTACCATCAGTCATTCACTCCTCTCACCATCTGTTCCCAGAAACAGGCGTCTTTGGTTTGCTCTGGAAGAACTGCATCACCTTCTTGTTTTGTGCCTTAATTCAAACCGTGCACCAAATCTGCCTTTTATTAATCCATGAAATGATTAATAAATATTCCTCATATCAGCGTTCTTAGTCAGACAGGTACAGATTCAAAATGCTTCCTGGTTTAGTTACATGATTCATCTAAAACTGCATAATGCCAGTACTGTGAAGTTACTCTACATGTAACAGGATTTTAAACTGTTCATTTCCAGCTCCATGTTTTTATTATTGGCTGTATTATTCAAAATACTCATTTATCTTGTACTGGGCCCCTTATCTTGTTCTGGTTTGCTGCCCCTTGCAAACAAAAGTTTGAGCTGCATGCAAGTGCTTAGAAGCTACTGACTTGCTTTAGTAATGACCGGGCGTTGGGTTAGGAAAGCGTGTGCTGCTGAGATTACATGCTACTATGCAAAATGGAGGAACATGCAAAACCAAAGATTTCTACAACCATCAGAATGTTGTGTTAAAAAAAAGGGGAAATTTGGTCCTCTGTGTTCTAGGTGAAGCTAACGTGTCACAAGTCTGTCACAGCTGTGTGCAGTCACTTGAGAGCAGTTTAGGTGGACTGTGATCTTTGAATAATAGTCAGATAGTTCCCAGTGAATACCGAGCAGTACTTTCCCTGTGCCTGTTATGAATAATCTCTTTCTACCTCATCATGAAGATCTTAGTGCTTCACGGATATTTGGCCCTGTGGAATATGAGCTTCCAACATTATTACAGTGTATTTATGAGAAAACAAAAGCAAAATAAGGATGACATAATGTATCTGCTTTTATTAAAGTTTTATTTTCAACTCAAGCTATAAAAGTGCACAAATTGTAAGTCCTGTAGCACTGCCTGTGAGAAACATGAACCAGAATTTCTCTTCCAAATTCCAGATAGTGCCCAAAATAGGCTGATCTTGGCAGGGGAACCAGCTTGGATGGCTTCCTGCCAGGAAACAATATTTTGAGCCGCACTGATTACCTCTCGTCTGCAGTTAAGGAAGTTACCAGTGATGTGTGAAAGTGGCACAAAGATAAGGTGCTGCAGAGGATAATATTACAACGTGCTTGTAGTCAAGGCGGTAGACAAAATGTTCACGTGTGCCTCTGAATCACTGAAAAGTACAGCTAGAAAAAAATGTTAACTGTCAACCACCAAAGAGGTGAGAATTCTGTGGTTTAGATTGTTTTCTTTCCATCTCTTCTTCCCACCACAGGGTGCTGCACACTGTGTGTTTTATTCTTGTTCGTTTCTTTCTTGTAATTCCTCAAAGAGCACAAACTCGGTCCACTTTAACTCATAGGGTCTTTAACTTTATTAACTCAGGCGTGTAAACAACAATACAGCTCGGTCTGGATGCCCTGCTGCATACGCTTCCGGCCCCTAAAACTGTCCGAGCGCTTCACCTATACAAACAGTAGTTCCTATTGTAACATCCCTTTTCTTTTCAGAATTACAGCTTCCCCTTAATTTCAACATCTGACTAGTACCTCTGAAAAAATTCAAAACAAAACATTGACTGTCACATGACTCGCATCATTCCGAGCCTGAACATAGCTCATCCCCATTTCAACATATACAGTACAGTTTTTTTTTTTTTCAGTTCAGAGTGCATTTCTTTATAACAGGTAATTATTAACATAAACATATTCCATTGTCCTTTTTCTGTTTTGAACACTTATTGTCATTTTCCCCATTTTGATGTAAACCCCCCAAAGGCCATGAGCAACACTGAGTAATTTATCTGTGTGACAGGACATAGTCCTTATAGTGTTGTGGCATCTTGACTGTGCGACCTGCTCTGGTTGTGACAGTGGTCTCTCCGCTACCAATGTCCTTTGGTGTGTGGTCTAAAACCCTGTGCGGAGGATGGACAGACCCTGCCTGACCCTGTCCTGTAACCTCTGCCTGAATTGGGAAGTTGATGTCCACATCAACGGGATCCCTGACTGCCCTTTCCGGAACCAGTCTGAGGTGTCTGCGGTTTCTCCTGATGACACTCCCAGATTGCAGTTGTATCTCATAGGACCTTTCATCGATCCGCGACAGCACCTTGCCGCATCTCCAGACGGTCTGTGGTGGGAACGGCTGTATCCTCACTGAGTCCCCACTTTTAAGCACAGGCAGATCCTTGGCTGAGCGGTTGTAGTAGGTGCTTGGATGTGTTTGCCTGTTCATCAGTTCCTGTTGAACTTGAACAACCCTTGGTTTCAGCAAGCTACTTTTCATTGGTAGCAATGTTTTGGTGCGCCGACTGAGCAGTCTTTGTGCTGGACTGGTGTTCAGGCCCAGCGACGGTGTGTTACGGTGGTCCAGCAAGGAAAGATAGGGGTCCTGTCCTGCGGCTTTGGCTTTGTGCAGAAGTCGTTTTGCTGTCTTAACAGCTGATTCTGCTTTGCCGTTGCTCTGGGGATAACCTGGAGATGAGGTCTTATGTTGAAATCCCCACAGTTGGCTAAACTTTTTGAATTCTTGTGACACATATTGTGGGCCATTGTCTGAAATCACTATATCTGGTATACCTTGACGGGCGAAATGAGCCTTAAGTTTCTTTATCACCGTGGTTGATTTTGTGTCGGCCAAGTAATCTATTTCCCAGAAATTTGAGAAATAATCCACTGTGATGAGGTAATCCCTGTTGTCAAACATAAACAGGTCTGTGCCCACCTTAGCCCATGGCCTGTTTGGCACTTCGTGTGGTATTAGTGTTTCCTTTTGCTGTTTGTCATCCATGGACCGGCAAATGTCACACTTCGCTATGTACTGTTTAATCTGCTCATTCATGCCTAGCCAGTAAACGCACTCTCTTGCCCTTCTAAGACATCCTTCGACACCCAGGTGCGATGCATGTATACGGCTGGTGATTTCGGTTCTCATGGCATCTGGTATAACTGCACGCTCCCCTCTGAAGACTATCCCATGCTGGTGACTGAGTTCCTCTTGGAATGAAAAATAAGGCCTGATTTCACTTGGCACATGCAGCTTGTTCTTTGGCCATCCCCATGTCATTGTGTTGATGAGAAGCTGCAGTGTTTTATCCTGTTCTGTGGCTGTCTTTATCTCCTGTAGTCTGTCTGCTGAGATCGGTAGATATTGTACCATGTTAACTGTTTCTAGCTCAGCCTCCACAGGTACGTCCTCCAGAGGATAGGCTCTGCTAAGGGTGTCTGCTAGCACTAAATCCCTTCCTGGCACATACAAGACTTCTGTATCATATTTCTGTATGCGCAGCATCATACCCTGCAGCCTTTTGGGAGCACTCAGCAATGGTTTTCGCACTATGGTTTCTAATGGCTTGTGATCGCTCTGAACAGTCACTTTGTGGCCATATGTGTACTGATGAAATTTCTCCAGGCCAAAGACCATTGCCAGAAACTCCTTTTCTATCTGTGCATATCCTTGTTCTGTTTTTGTTAGTGCTCTACTAGCAAAAGCAACTGGCTTGCCCATTTGCATCAGTGCTGCACCTAATCCTGTGTCTGATGCGTCACTCTGCAATGTCAGCTCTTCTTCTGGGTTATAGTACTTTAACACAGGGGCATTTGTTATTGTCTTTTTTAGATTAAGGAACGCCTCCTCTTGTTCTGCATTCCACGTCCACTCACTATCCTTGTGTGTCAAGTCTCTTAACACTTTACAGTGATCTGACAGGTGAGGGCAAAACTTGGTTAAGTAATTAGCCATACCTATCAGTCTTTGCACTGCTTTCACATCTGTCGGCGCTGGCATCTGCTCAACAGCACGCACCTTTTCTGGGTCTGGTTTGAGGCCCTCAGCAGTCAGGCGGTGTCCGATGTATGTAGTCTCCTTCTGCTTCAATCTGAACTTGTCTGCATTCAGTTTTATATTCTTTTCTCTGCATCTGTCCAAAAACTGCTTCAATTTTCTGTCGTGATCTTGCTCTGCCTCCTCTTCCGTCTCTCCCTGCCCTGTGATCAGAATGTCATCCGCTATGATGTACAGTCCAGGCATATTGTCTAGTGCTTGCATCAGTTTTCTCTGAAAGATTTCTGGGGCTGTACTTATCCCCATTGGCATCCTCAGCCATCTATACCGACCAAATGGAGTGGCAAACGTCGTCACATAGCTGGACTCCTCCTCCAGCTGTACATGCCAAAATCCACTCTTGACGTCGCACACTGTGAACACTTTAGCTTTCGACAGGTCTGGTAGAATGTCCTCAATAGTTGGCAGTGGAAAGTGACTACGCCTTAGCGCTTTGTTCAAAGGTTTGGGATCGATACACACTCTAGGCTTGCCATTTTGTTTTTGGACAACCACCATGGCACTGATCCATTCTGTACTGCATTCCACAGGTGTGATTATCCCTCTCTGTTGTAGGTTTTGTAATTCTTCTTTAAGCGGTTTCATTAAAGCCACTGGTACACGTCTCTTTGGTAGCTGTACTGGCTTTACTGTACTGTCTATCTCCATTTTATATTTTCCCTCTAAACACCCATCTCCAGTGAATACATCAGCGTATCTCACTTTAATCTGCTCCACCGTCCAGGGTTCTATTGCAGGCTTTTTTGCCGTTGTGACTATGCTATCAATTGCCATGATGTTTTCATAGTGCACTTTAATCAGCTTCATTGCCTCACTGGCTTTCCTACCAATCAAAGGCATTACACCATCTGTATCCACCACTTGGAACTCCAGTCGGTACAGTTTATTGTTTCTTGGGTTTCTTATCTTAACTTTACACTTCCCTATAGGTCTCAGTTTGCTTTTGTTGTACATGACTAGCACACTTTTGGTATGTTCCAACTCAACGTCTGGATTTAGCAGGTTGATTGGGATAATGTTGCAGCTAGCTCCACAGTCTATTTGAAATTGTACTGTGTTTTTCCCTAGCAGCATGCCTGCGTACAGAAGCTGGGAGTCTTTTTTAACTGTACCTGTCTCTTTTCTTTCTTTTATTCCCTTGTCCTCACCACATCTTGTCTCCTCAGTGTCCACCTTCTCCATCTCTGTTGAGGTGACACTGGCGATATCCTCGTATTCATCGCTCACACTTTCTGTCTTTATGTTACTCACATGTTTGTGTCTTGTCCGGTCCATTTTTGCTTTGCATTTAGCTGCAAAATGGTTCTTTGTGCCACACTTAGCACACTTTTCCCAAATGCAGGACATTTTTCTTTCCTCTTCTCGTGCGTTTTCCCACAGAATTTACACTGCACTGTGTTGCTGTCTGTACTCTGGTACTGTGCTCCTTGTACAGCATGCACCTCTTCTGCAATTGCGCTGGTGATTGCTTTCACATTCTCCTTGGACAGTTCGGCCGCTCTGCACAGTTGAAGACATGTGTCCAGTGTGAGGTTCTTTTCACGAAGCAGGCGTTCTCTCATGCTTGTATTGTTACCTCCACACACAATCCTGTCCCGAATCAGCGAATCCCTTAATGTCCCAAAGTTGCACGTTTTTGCTAGCAGTCTTAGTTCAGTAACGTAGCTGTCAATGCTCTCGCTGGCCCCCTGACTCCTAGTAAAGAAACGATAACGTTCAACCGTCTCATTCACGCCGGGGTTGCAATGATCATCAAACTTCGTGATGATATCCTCTAGCTTCCAAGCATCATGAGCAGTATCTCCCATCAGCGTGTCCAAAAGGTCTCTGCCACTGTCACCGACTAGATAGCTGAACAGCTTTACCTTCTGTGTGTCGTCTGCATCTGTCAGCGTTAGATCCACATACAGCAGGAACTCGTCCCTCCAGCTCTTCCATGTCTTTGCGATGTTGCTGGAATCCAGGCATAGCGTCCGGGGCGGCTTCAGGCCATCCATGACGTGTTGTAGTGGTCTCTCTCCTCGTTAGCTCTCGCTACCGCTAGACGGCACACACTGTAGTGCTACGCTACTGTAATCCAGACCAAGTCCTCGCCGCTGCCACCATGTTTTATTCTTGTTCGTTTCTTTCTTGTAATTCCTCAAAGAGCACAAACTCGGTCCACTTTAACTCATAGGGTCTTTAACTTTATTAACTCAGGCGTGTAAACAACAATACAGCTCGGTCTGGATGCCCTGCTGCATACGCTTCCGGCCCCTAAAACTGTCCGAGCGCTTCACCTATACAAACAGTAGTTCCTATTGTAACACTGTGCAAGCAGCTTCTGTTTTGTATAAAGGCCTTTTTTTTTTCTGTCTACTTAAAATGTGGTGAAGCTATCTGCACAAGATGTGCAGATAGCTTCACCACTGGACCGTATGGTTACCTGCTAATGGTAATTTAATTTAGCAGCCTTGCAGACAGCTCTGTGCTCTTGCAGACAGCGCGATGCATCGTCCTTATCCTGAACCACCGACACAGGCTGACTGCAAAGGTCCCACGCTAATTGCAGCTACAGGCACTCATGAGTGTGAATTCATACGATGTGCTTAGAAAACATCACTATTCACTATTTTTAATCTGAATGTGAGCTGATAACCAGGGTCAAACAACATTACAGCCTCTGTGGTTTCAACCAGTTGTGCTGAACTGCTGCTTTCTGTAGAGTTTCAGAAGACTGTTGGATGAGGGTGGCGGGGGCGACTGGGATTATCTGAACCAATTTGAGGGAAATGTTGGGTTATCTGAACTCTTTTTGTACTCTTCTCGAAAGTTATGTTTGTACAAACAGTAGTTGTTAATTGACAGCTCCTTCCTGTTGCCACCTACCTTTCCATTCGAGATCAAACAACATTTTTTTCCCTCTCCCTTCTCAGAGCACAGAACTGCCACTGTTTTTACTGGCAGTCTGATTCCAATTTACCAAGTAAGCAACCCAAAAACTTTCCAGCTTTGTGACGGTCTTTGTAACATCTGTCAGGGCGCAACTTCAAGCAGCTTTGCAATGAAAAGTTGCCAAGCTTTGGTGCTGGTGTATCTCACCAGGTTTATCTGAAAGGCTGCTGCAAAAAGTCCATCCTGGGCTGTGCCAAGCTTTAAAGGAAATTGCAAGCATTATGTAGCTGTGCTATGCTAACAGCTTTGTTTATTTTTTAGGTTTCATTTATCTTGCATGTATCTGAATGTATGTGTCATGTTTTGTCTCCTATTTTGAGTATATATCAAGTAGGTATTATCTCGCTGTCTTTATTTTTTTATATAAAAAAAATTCCTGACAGAAAATTCTGTTCTTGGTCCCTTTTGGATCAGGCATCATTTTATAACCAATGATTGGAGCCAAGAAGGGTTTCCCTGGATTAATCATGGATCAGGATGATGCGTTAATCGGTTGTTATTTGAGAATTCAATTAATCACTGCGTAAACCAGCACATTTGATTCAAATTCATGCAGAAAATTCAGAAGTCCTCTTAACTTCGTCAGTCCTTACTCAACAAGCCCGCGTCTGTTTTTCAGCTTTAGTCATGCATGACTAGGCTGATTGGCTAATACTTCTAGTTCAGTGGGGATGTTTAATTCTAATAAAAACGCAGTTTCCTTTGGAATGCTGACCATGAAGCATTACAGTATGAAGCATCACTTTTAATCAGGCCCCAGACATGTCCGATCAGCAAGTGCAGTGAACGGAGTGGTTAGTACAGGCATAAACCAGACTGAAGCAGCGAGAAAACCGTTCACATTTACAAACACATGAATTGATTTCAAGCAGAAAAAAAAAAAAAACAAGCTGTGAAAACACCCTGACTGTCTCGTTGCTTCCAACTGCACCAAAAGCTGGTCCTGAAGTCTTGCTAAGGCTTTGAATTGTATTTCTTCTTTATTGGACAGTTTCTCGTTGTTTGATAAAGAGATGACTTTACACGTCACATGTTGGGTTTCAACTCAGATAATCTGGAGTTTTTACTCCAAGGAAATGTTTTCAGTCCACTGTTTATGCCCACTGTTAGACACAGGACTTTATGAAACCCAAGGCAAGTTATAGTCTCCAATCTCTGCTGCTCTGTGTGTCAGAGCTGAAGGTGTCACTCACACACTCACACTCAGAGAGCAGCCACAGATGGTAAGATGAAGCCTAGTCATCCGTTACATTTACACAAAAGCTGGGAGAGCAACACCTTCCCTCCGGGTTGTGTGGAGGTGTAGGCGTGTTTATTTGTGCTTGAGAATTTAACCTCTGTGACCATAACATTTTATTTCTCTGATTCACTGCTTTGCTTTTGACAACCGCCGCGCCCTCTCTTCATTCACCTTCGCCTCTCCGTCTCTCTGTCGGATTACGTTTTGCCTGTTTTGAACACGAGTTACAAACTTGCTTGTGAACACTGTTCATGCTTCCATATTGTTTAAATGTAGATCAAATGTTCCCAGCCGAACATAAGAGCCTAACAATAGAGCCAAGCCTGCAGAGCACACGAGCAACCGCAGTCTATCGAGGTTAATCTACAGCTATGGTCGGCTGTGCTCATTTTCTGTGTATAAACAACCACATTAAAACTACTACTTCAGTGTACTGAGGAAATACAGCTTTCTACTCGAACTGAGCTCTCAAAGCACTTTTTATTACAGCCAGAACTTTATTCTATGCACTCAGACTCAGTAATTTGGATTTCAGTATCTTGCCCAAGGACACTTTGATAGATGCAGACTGAAGAAGCTGGGGATCGAGCCACCAACCTTCTGACAACCTGCTCTAAAACCTGAGCCACAGCCGCCCCAAACCCTTAATTTAACCATATACAAAACATGGATACACGAGCAGTTCAGTCAACAGTAAAACAACAGCGTGAAAGTCATTCTCCTTCTCACGGTGCTAAAGTTTTTGAAAACCATGTTGTAGAACTCTACATGTGACACTAAGTCATCCACAGAGAACATATTTTAGACTGATCCCTGTGATGGGAATGCAGTGACTCCCTCCAAAGGCTCCTAGTCTCTGGGGAAAGTTTCTGCAGTGGGAAAATGCTTGTAATCTTTTACTTTCTCCTCAATAAGTCTTCCAACTTACATTCAACTCTCTCTGTGGGCTAGACTGTGGAGACTTTGATCTGTAATTACTTTCAGTTTGCTTTTGTTTGCAGGAGAGCTGCATTCTTCCAATTTTGATTAAGAAGGGCACAGTTGTGCTAAGCAGAGCTGCAGGGGATCCGGTTGTGCATTCGTACAGGCCAACTTGACATTACACTGTTGGGGTTATGATTGCATTTCTCTGTCACTCTGGAAAATCCACCAGTTTTATGCTCTACCTTTCAAAGACAACAGTAACTGCAGCAGTAACTGTAAATTCAGTTTCTCCTAAGAGTCAGTACAGTTCATTCATAGATGTACAGACAGGGCAGGGGAGCAACACTTGAGATAAACCGCTATCAGGAATCCTGGGCCTGCTTCCAGTCATAAAGCATTACTCAGCATTTTATCAGAGGTTTGCACAAGTAATTCCACAAATACCAGAACGCTAGTCATTCATGATTAAGAAAGGGAGCTAGATAGTAGGAGAAAAGGGAAGCAAGAAGCAAACAAGGAATAACATCAAGCAGAGAAAAGTTAGACTCTTCAATTTTGCTGATTATTGCTGTGTTTAAAAGGCTCTTGTGATTTGTCACTTTCACTGGATGGGATTGTTAAGTGGTCAAAAGATTGGGGGAAGATTAAACAAATTAAAATCCAGGCACTAGGTCAGCAGATTTTGTATTTCAGGTTGCTGCTGTAACTCTCAGCATGTTCATGCTGGCTTGCAGTAGATGTTCCCTGCTGAATGTTGTGTATGTGTGTGTTTTTCAGCCATGGGCCTGAGTTCAAGACTAGCAAAGCTTCTGTTTTTCCTCGAGCTGTGTGAAATCTGCAGAGGATTTGAACAGGGTGAGCTGAGTAACACTGTTTTTCTCTCTCTGGTACACACACACACACACACACACACACACACACACACACACACACACACACATTTTTCAGTGTTTCTGTAAGCGTATGGCATTTTACCTGATCTGAAGCATTGTACTGCCCTCTTGTGGTCAGTGGTAGAACTACAACAACATGTAAAACTTACGCACTGATTTTCAGCTGTGCTCGGAAAAGTTTAAATAAAAAATTATCAAGGTGGCAATGTAGCACTTCTCACGCAGAGGTATACAGAGGTACAAAATAGTCTTGTTTCTATCACTCATTTAGGATTATATTTACACTTGCAGCCTAGCATCATAAAGGTATACAGAGCAGCGTGGAAAAACACTGAGTCAGCCATGACGTCCTGAGAGTAACTGAATCCCTGAGCTGCCGGTCAAATCCTGGAAAAGTACAACCCCAATTCCCCCCCAATTCCCCCATAATCACATGTTTTATTCACAAGAGAACATAGAAAATATATCAGATTTTAAACAGAGATATTTTACATTTCAAGAAAAATATTCACTTATTTTAAACTTAAAAATGCTGGAAGGGTAAGTGATGCCAAAAAGAAACAGCTGGAGGAACATTTTGAAACTAATTAAGCTGTCTGGCAACCAGTCAGTAACAGATTGGGTACAAAAAAAATAAGTATCTGCAGAATCTGTTTAGACCAAATGCCTTCCTTTGTTGGACTGAGGAATGTTGGAAAACTGTTCTGTGGTCAGACGAATCGAAATTTTAAATTGTTTTTGGAAAACACGGATGCTGTGTCCTCTGGACTAAAGAGGAGAGGAACTGTTTGGACTCTGATAGTATGGGGGTTTGTTAGTGCCTGTAGAGCTGGCAGCTTGCACATCTGGAAAGTCACAGCACTAATGAAAGGTATACAGGTTTTAGAGCAACATCTGCTCCCATCCAGGCGACGTCTTTTTCGGGGAAGGCCTTGCATATTTCACAACAGCAGCTATAACAACAGCATGGCTTCATAGCAGAAGAGTCTGGGTGCTGAATTGGCCTGCCTGCAGCCCAGACCTTTCACCAACTGAAAACATTTGGCACATCATGAAACAAAGAACTAGCTGTTGACCAGCTGGAATCTTCTATCAGACAAGACTGGAACAACATTCCTCCCAAAAGTCCTGCAGCCTCCTCAGTTCCCAGGCGTCCTTAATAGAAGAGGGGATGCTGCACAGTGGCAAACGTCACCCTGTCCCCACTTTTTCAGACGTGTTGCTGCCATCAAATTCAAAATGAAATAATATTTTCTTTAAATGGTACTTTTTCTCAGTTTTGATATGTTCTGTGTGCTGTGTTGTGAATAAAATGCAGGAAGTACAATGAGCGTATATTTACCATAAAACAAAGTTTCAATTATCTTTGACGTTAAAAGGTTTAGATTATCAGCATTAAATGATAAAATAAATTTTTTTTTCTTTACTGCACACTCGCATGTATGTTGCAGGGAACTGTACTGACTACAAGCTCCAGTTTGAGAGGGTTTTCTCTGTTCCTGGAGATGTGGCGATGCTGAACAGCACACTGGTCTCTCCAGACGTCTTTGACTTCAAAACTGTCCCGTACACAATCACGTGGTACAACTCAATGTCGGGCCAAGAAATCACCAATCAAACTGGTCATATCCTGGTGAACCAGGAGACCCTGTGGATTCTGAATGCAACACTGAGTGACAGCGGGGATTATGTGACCATACTGAGGTAGGAAGCACTAACAGAAATAGAATCAATAAAAATAAATAGAGCACAGGAAATTGCACAACTTAACTGACTGCCTATTTTTTACTTCCGTCAAGGAGGTTGTGTTTTTGGTAGCGTGTGCATGTGTGTCATTCTGTCTGTAAGCACGATAGCTCAAAAAGTTTTGAATGAATTCTGATAAAACTTTGTAGGGGTGCAGAGTGAGCTCATGTTAACAATGCATTAAATTTTGGCTTACATCCATCAACGTCTGCAAGGTCAAACTTAATGATTTATTGATCAAAAATTCACAAAAAGTGTTATAACTTAGAGACTGTTACAAATGCTGTGTGTGTTGTCAACATATAGAAAGTATTGTATAAAGATTTTAAATATCGAGTCATATTTAACCTCTGACCTCACTTTTACATTTCACATCTGCCCTTCTTTAAAGGTGACCCCAAAATGTTTAAGTATATTAAAATGGGTTTCAGTGGGCCAAAAAAAAAAAACTTTGCAATTTTTCTTTTTTTACTGAACTATAACCTGAAAAAAAAAACAGAAAATTAAATTAAGGGTGGTGCATTATAAAACTGTCATTCACAAGTATTCTATTTCAAAACACTAAAATGAAAATAGATGGTGATGTAGAGATGCAGTTAGTACATTAAGCCATAAATTAATTTCATATTTAGCAGCAGTCTATATGCCTTATAAAAAGTGCATGGTCATACTTTGGCTCACTGCTTTCTATTTTGCTAACAAGAGAAGCATGTTTATAGCATGTGCTGGATGTCCATTTACACGCTGCACCAAAAGCGTACATGCAGACAAACCATTACCATCCTACCCAGCTTAGATGCATTCATGATCTGTCAGTAATCACAGCGAACACATGGAGCACTTTATAATTGTGGACTGTATTGGACATTATATGTGTTTTCACAATGTTCTGGATTACCCTTTAAAACAATGATAGCTGCTGCTATATCTGGTAGCAAACATTTTATACATCACTGCACTTTCTGCTAAACCCAAACAACTTTCTAAATGCCGTTTGAGTTTTGAGGTTTCACTGCTTGGGGTAGTGTGTTCTAATTATCCGTTCATTCATAATAATTTAACTTAATTTCCCTGTAGGACTCCTTCTCACTGCTATAGGCAGGCCACCAAGCTGGTAGTAGAGAAAGACTTCCAGGAAGGCCGAAGAAAACTTTACAAGTACTTACAAAGGAGTGACCGACAACCTGAGCTGCCCTCTGGGGGACCATATCAATAAGCTGAGAAGCTACAACATCACTTCCTCCATCAAGTGGTACAAGTGAGTTGTTGGGAATTCTTGGCATGAAACCTAATGGGTTTAATGGAGAGGCTTGCAAAGTAGCAGCAACTCAACTATTTACTGCCTCTATTTCAACTTGTATCAGTACAAAGGAGTGCACTGAAACTCTGGGCTGATACCAGTGTTTACAAATTACAGTTTGGCTGATA